>NC_053026.1:275588070-275871829 GCF_003073215.2 Triticum urartu
TCCGCCATCTTCACCAACATCGCCATCACCTTCCCCCCTCTATCTACAGTGGTCCACTCTCCTGCAACCCGCTGTACCCTCTACTTGAACATGGTGCTTTATGCTTCATATTATTATCCAATGATGTGTTGTCATCCTATGATGTCTGAGTAGATTTTCGTTGTCCTATCGGTGGTTGATGAATTGCTATGATTGATTTAATTTTATTGTGGTTATGCTGCTGTCCTTTGGTGCCCATCATATGATTGCGCGCGTGGATCACACCCTAGGGTTAGTTGTATGTTGATAGGACTATGTATTGGAGGGCAAGAGTGACAGAAGCTTCAACCTAGCATAGAAATTGATGCATACGGGATTGAAGGGGTACCAATATATCTTAATGCTATGGTTGGGTTTTACCTTAATGAACATTAGTAGTTGTGGATGCTTGCTAATAGTTCCAATCATAAGTGCATAGAATTCCAAGTCAGGGATGACATGCTAGCAGTGGCCTCTCCCACATAATACTTGCTATCGGTCTAGTAAAGTAGTCAATTGCTTAGGGGCAATTTCGCAACTCCTACCACCACTTTTCCACACTCTCTATATTTACTTTATTGTTTCTTTATCTAAACAGCCCCTACTTTTTATTTATGTACTCTTTATTATCTTGCAAACCCATCCAACAACACCTACAAAGTACTTCTAGTTTCATACTTGTTCTAGGTAAAGCGAACGTCAAGCGTGCGTAGAGTTGTATCAGTGGTCGATAGAACTTGAGAGAATATTTGTTCTACCTTTAGCTCCTTGTTGGGTTCGACACTCTTACTTATCGAAAACTATTGCGATCCCCTATACTTGTGGGTTATCAAGACCTTTTTCTGACGCCGTTGCCGGGGAGCAATAGCGTGGGGTGAATATTCTCGTGTGTGCTTGTTTGATTTATCACTAAGTAATTTTTATTTGCTGTTATTAGTTGTTCTTTATCTTTAGTTATGGATATGGAACACGAAATACCAAAAAATTAGGTGTACTTTCTGCTCATGGTGATGGGGAACCTGCTAAAACCCTCGATGCTCAATATGTGCAAAATATTATGTACCACTTTGATAATCCTGAGAAAACCTCATTCAATTTGATAATGGGAGTAACATTGGATCAACGTGCATACTTTAGGGATTATCGCTTGACACAAAAAGGGAAACTATTATGGGATCAAATTTATATATTGAAGTGGTATGCTCGGCAAGTATGCTTGAATTATGATTATAATTGTTGCTCTAGGATGAATGCTCCACACCTTCCCTTTTAATGCAAATTTAATGATAATGAAACCTTGTCTTCTTATGCTAGAGGTATATATGATTACTATGATGTGGAACAAATAGAAGAATTTGTTGCTTTTAAGGGTGCTTATGAAATTGAATCTTTGTTTGAGAAGCATGAAGCTTATGATGATGATGTTTATAGGCCTGAAAATTTAGCTATCTTAAAATATTGCTATGATAATTATGAATATAATTCCTATATTAATGCTCTTATTAAGAAAGTCTCCGCTGTCCGAGAAGAGACTAATATTTTGCAGGAATCTATGGAAGAAGAAGTTGATGAAACTGTGAGCTCATTGGATGAAAAAGATGAGGAGGAGAGCAAAGAACAAAAGGAGGAAGAGCGGATTGATCACCTGTGGCCACCTTATAATGAGAGTAACTCTTCAACTCATACATTGTTTAATTTCCCTTCCTGCTTACCGAAGGATGAATACTATGATAATTGCTATGATCCCATTGATTCTTTTGAAATATCCCTTTTTGATGATGCTTGCTATGCTTGTGGACAAGATGACAATATGAATTATGCTTATGGAGATGAACTTGCTATAGTTCCTTATGTTAAACATGAAATTGTTGCTATTGCACCCACACATGATAGTCCTATTATTTTTTTGAATTCTCCCGACTACACTATATCGGAGAAGTTTGCCCTTATTAAGGATTATATTGATGGGTTGCCTTTTACCGTTGCACATGATGATTTTGATAGATATAATATGCATGTTCTTGCTGCTCCTACTTGCAATTATTATGAGAGAGGAACTATATCTCCACCTCTCTATGTTTCCAATACAACAAAATTGCAAGAAACTGTTTATACTATGCATTGGCCTTTACTTTGTGTGCATGAATTGTTCTTTTATGACATGGCGATGCATAGGAAGAGAGATAGACTTCGTTGTTGCATGATATATGTTACTTTGTGCTCACTACTAAATTACAAATCATTGTTAATTAAAATTGGCTTTGATATACCTTGGGATCCGGGTGGATCCATTACTTGAGCACTATATGCCTAGCTTAATGGCTTTAAAGAAAGCGCTGCTAGGGAGACAACCCAGAAGTTTTAGAGAGTCATTTATTTCTGTTGAGTGCTTTCATATAGTTTAAAAACAACAAAAATAAAGAGGGGAACCCAAAAATTTTCAAAAAGAAAAGTGAAAGTGAGAGAGACGAGCATTGTGAAAGTGGGGGACGTCCTTGAACTTTGTTCATGCCCATGGGAACTTTGTGAATCTTAATTACGGAAACTTTTCAATAAAAATAATTATCCCCTTGTACAATTCCATTATATTACAAAAATAATGTGCCAAGGTTTGCCTTTAGGATGTTTACATTTGCTTAATGGTTTGTACGGTGTAGGACAGAAACTTTGGCTGTAGTGTGCAATTTTACATTTTAGCTGGAATGTCAAATGGTTCTGATTCTTTTTGCACTGTCTTCCTATACAAATTGTTTATTTTTCCTAATTGTGGTAGAATTTTTCAAGTATCAGAAGTATGGTGAATGTTCAGATTATTACAGACTGTTCTATTTTAGACAGATTCTGTTTTTGATGCATAGTTTGCTTGTTTCGATGAAACTATCAATTTATATCAATGGATTAAGCCACGAAAAAGTTATACTACAGTAGACACAATGCAAAAAACAAAATATGAATTGGTTTGCAACAGTACTTAGAGTAGTGATTTGCTTTATTATACTGATAGATCTTACCGAGTTTTCTATTGAAGTTTTGTGTGGAAGAAGTGTTCGATGATCGAGAAGGTCTCGATGTGAGAAGAAGGAAGAGAGGCAAGAGCTCAAGCTTTGGGATGCCCGAGGCACCCCAAGTAAATATTCAAGGAGACTCAAGCGTCTTAGCTTGGGAATGCCCCGGAAGGCATCCCCTCTTTCTTCAACAAGTATCGGTATGTTTTCGGAATCGTTTCGTTCATGTGATATGTGCAATCTTGGAGCGTCTTTTGCATTTAGTTTTCATTTTTATTTTATGCACCATGCTGGTATGAGATAGTCCTTGGTCGATTTATAGAATGCTCATTGCACTTCACTTATATCTTTTGAGTATGGCTTTATAGAATGCTTCATGTGCTTCACTTATATCATTTGAAGTTTGGATTGCCTGTTTCTCTTTACATAGAAAACCGTCATTCGTAGAATGCTCTTTTGCTTCACTTATATTTGTTAGAGCACGGGAATATCTTTTGTAGAAAGAATTGAACTCTCTTGCTTCACTTATATCTATTTAGAGAGATGACAGGAATTGGTCATTCACATGGTTAGTCATAAAATCCTACATAAAACTTGTAGATCACTGAATATGATATGTTTGATTCCTTGCAATAGTTTTGCGATATAAAGATGGTGATATTAGAGTCATGCTAGTGGGTGGTTGTGAATTGTAGAAATACTTGTGTTGAGGTTTGTGATTCCCGTAGCATGCACGTATGGTGAACCATTATGTAACGAAGTTGGAGCATGAGGTATTTATTGATTGTTTGCCTTATGAGTGGCGGTCGGGGACGAGCGATGGTCTTTTCCTACCAATCTATCCCCCTAGGAGCATGCGTGTAGTACTTTGTTTCGATGACTAATAGGTTTTTGCAATAAGTACGTGAGTTCTTTATGACTAATGTTGAGTCCATGGATTATACGCACTCTCACCCTTCCATCATTGCTAGCCTCTCTAGTACCGCGCAACTTTCGCCGGTACCATAAACCCACCATATACCTTCCTCAAAACAGCCACCATACCTACCTATCATGGCATTTCCATAGCCATTCCGAGATATATTGCCATGCAACTTCCATCATCATCATATACATGACTTGAGCATCATTGTCATATTGCTTTGCATGATCGCAAGATAGCTAGCATGATGTTTTCATGGCTTGTCCGTTTTTTGATGTCATTGCTATGCTAGATCATTGCACATCCCGGTACACCGCCGGAGGCATTCATATAGAGTCATATCCTTGTTCTAGATATCGAGTTGTAATATTGAGTTGTAAGTAAATATAAGTGTGATGATCATCATTATTAGAACATTGTCCCATGTGAGGTTATCAAAATAAAAGTGGCCAAAGAAGCCCCCCCCCAAAAGAGAGAGAGAGAGAGGCCAAAGAAGCCTACAAAAAATGAGAGAAAAAGAGAGAAGGGACAATGTTACTATCCTTTTACCACACTTGTGCTTCAGAGTAGCACCATGTTATTCATATAGAGAGTCTCTTGAGTTATCACTTTCATATACTAGTGGGAATTTTAATTATAGAACTTGGCTTGTATATTCCAACCATGGGCTTCCTCAAATGCCCTAGGTATTCATGAGCAAGCAAGTTGGATGCACACCCACTTAGTTTCAGTTTGAGCTTTCATATACTTATAGCTCTAGTGCATCCGTTGCATGGCAATCCCTACTCATTCACATTGATATCTATTGATGGGCATCTCCATAGCCCGTTGATACGCCTAGTTGATGTGAGACTATCTTCTCCTTTTTGTCTTCTCCACAACCACCATTCTATTCCACCTATAGTGTTATGTCCCTGGCTCACGCTCATGCATTGCGTGAAAGTTGAAAAGGTTTGAGAACGTCAAAAGTATGAAACAATTGATTGGCTTGCCGTCGGGGTTGTGCATGATATGAGTATTTTGTGTGGAGAAGATGCCAGACTATATGATTTTGTAGGGATAAATTTCTTTGGCCTTGTTATTCTGAAAAGACATGATTGCTTTATTAGTAGGCTTGAAGTATTATTGTTTTTATGTCAAATGATAGACTATTGCTTTGAATCACTCGTATCTTAATATTCATGCCATGATTAGATATGTGATCAAGATTATGCTAGGTAGCATTCCACATCAAAAATTATCTTTTTTTTATCATTTACCTACTCGAGGACGAGCAGGAATTAAGCTTGGGGATGCTGATACGTCTCCGTCGTATCGTATCTATAATTTTTGATTGTTCCATGCCAATATTCTACAACTTTCATATACTTTTGGCAACTTTTTATACTATTTTTGGGACTAACATATTGATCCAGTGCCCAGTGCCAGTTCCTGTCTGTTGCATGTTTTTGGTTTCGCAGAATATCCATATCAAACGGAGTCCAAACGGGATAAAAATGGACGGAGATACTTTTTGGAATATTTGGAAAATTCCGGAAGAAAAATCCACGCGAGAAGTGCCCGAGGGTTCACGAGGCAGGGGGCGCGCCCCCTACCCTCGTTAGCCACCCGTAAGGCGGTTGACGCTCTTCTTTTGCCGCAAGAAAGCTAATTTTCGGAAAAAATCACGGCGAAGGTTTCAGGCCAATCGGAGTTACGGATCTCCATATATACACGAAAGTGAAACAGAGCCAGGAGAGAACGCAGAAACAGAGCGAGATAGATCCAATCTCGGAGGGGCTCTCGCCCCTCCCTGCCATGGAGGCCATGCAGAGGGGAAACCCTTCTCCCATCTAGGGAGGAAGGTCAAGGAAGAAGAAGAAGGAGGGGGCTCTCTCCCCCTCGCTTCCGGTGGCGCCGGAACGCCGCCGGGGGCCATCATCATCACCGCATCTACACCAACACCTCCGCCATCTTCACCAACATCTCCATCACCTTCCCCCTCTATCTACAGTGGTCCACTCTCCCGCAACCCGTGTACCCTCTACTTGAACATGGTGCTTTATGCTTCATATTATTATCCAATGATGTGTTGCCATCCTATGATGTCTGAGTAGATTTTCGTTGTCCTATCGGTGGTTGATGAATTGCTATGATTGATTTAATTTGCTTGTGGTTATGTTGCTGTCCTTTGGTGCCCATCATATGATTGCGCGCGTGGATCACACCCTAGGGTTAGTTGTATGTTGATAGGACTATGTATTGGAGGGCAAGAGTGACAGAAGCTTCAACCTAGCATAGAAATTGATGCATACGGGATTGAAGGGGGGAAATTGATGCATACGGGATTGAAGGGGTACCAATATATCTTAATGCTATGGTTGGGTTTTACCTTAATGAACATTAGTAGTTGTGGATGCTTGCTAATAGTTCCAATCATAAGTGCATAGAATTCCAAGTCAGGGATGACATGCTAGCAGTGGCCTCTCCCACATAATACTTGCTATCGGTCTAGTAAAGTAGTCAATTGCTTAGGGCCAATTTCGCAACTCCTACCACCACTTTTCCACACTCGCTATATTTACTTTATTGTTTCTTTATCTAAACAGCCCCTACTTTTTATTTACGTACTCTTTATTATCTTGCAAACCTAACCAACAACACCTACAAAGTACTTCTAGTTTCATACTTGTTCTAGGTAAAGCGAATGTCAAGCGTGCGTAGAGTTGTATCGGTGGTCGATAGAACTTGAGGGAATATTTGTTCTACCTTTAGCTCCTCGTTGGGTTCGACACTCTTACTTATCAAAAACTGTTGCAATCCCCTATACTTGTGGTTATCAACGATACGTCTTCGTCGTATCTACTTTTCCAAACACTTTTGCCCTTGTTTTGGACTCTAACTTGCATGATTTGAATGGAACTAACCCGGACTAACGCTGTTTTCAGAAGAATTACCACCTGTCCAAAAAGATGAAGCTCCTATCCACGAGGGTGGAGGTGCGCCCCCTACCTCGTGGGCCCCCTGGAGCTCCTCTGACCTCAACTCCAACTCTATATATTTGGTTTCAGAGAGAAAAAATCAGAGAGAAGAAATCACCGCGTTTTATGATACGGAGCCGCCGCCAAGCCCTAAAACCTCTCGGGAGGGCTGATCTGGAGTCCGTTCGGGGCTCCGGAGAGGGGAATCCACCGCCATCGTCATCATCAACCATCCTCCATCACCAATTTCATGATGCTCACCGGCGTGCATGAGTAATTCCATCATAGGCTTGCTGGACGGTGATGGGTTGGATGAGATCTATCATGTAACCGAGTTAGTTTCGTTAGGGTTTGATACCTAGTATCCACTATGTTCTGAGATTGATGTCGCTATGACTTTGCTATGCTTAATGCTTGTCACTAGGGCCCGAGTGCCATGATTTCAGATCTGAACCTATTATGTTTTCATCATTATATGAGAGTTCTTGATCCTATCTTGCAAGTCTATAGTCACCTATTATGTGTTATGATCCATTAACCCCGAAGTGACAATAATCGGGATACTTACCGGTGATGACCATAGTTTGAGGAGTTCATGTATTCACTATGTGCTAATGCTTTGTTCCAGTACTCTATTAAAAGGAGGCCTTAATATCCCTTAGTTTCCGTTAGGACCCCGCTGCCACGGGAGGGTAGGACAAAAGATGTCATGCAAGTTCTTTTCCATAAGCACGTATGACTATATTAGGAATACATGCCTACATTATATTGATGAATTGGAGCTAGTTCTGTGTCACCCTAGGTTATGACTGTTACATGATGAACCACAGCCGACATAATTCTCCATCACCGATCCATTGCCTACGAGCTTTCCATATACTATTCTTCGCTTATTTACTTTTCCGTTGCTATTGCTATCATCACTACAAAATACCAAAAACACTACTTTTGCTATTGTTACCTTTTGCTACCGTTACCACTACTATCATATTACTTTGCTACTAAATACTTTGCTGCAGATATTAAGTTTCTAGGTGTGGTTGAATTGACAACTCAGCTGCTAATACTTGAGAATATTCTTTGGCTCCCCTTGTGCCGAATCAATAAATTTGGGTTGAATACTCTACCCTCGAAAACTATTGCGATCCCCTATACTTGTGGGTTACCAAGACTATTTTCTAGCGCCGTTGCCGGGGAGCATAGCTCTATTCTTTGAGTCACTTGGGATTTATATTTGCTTATCATTATGAAGAACTTGAGAGATCCAAAAACCAAGATTTATCCCTCAACTACGAGGGGAGGTAAGGAACTGCCATCTAGCTCTGCACTTGATTCACCTTCTGTTTTGAGTAAGCTTGCGACACCTAAACATGCTTCTGTTATTCGTTCTGATATGTCGCATGTTATTGATGATGCCACTTCTGCTATGCATGATACTTATGATGAAACTACTTCTATGCTTGATACTACTGTGCCACTTGGTGAATATCTTGATGAACAACTTGCTAGGGTTAGAGAGAATGAAAATATTGAATCTGATAATATTGATGAAAGTGATGATGAAGACTCACCTGTTATTCCCGAGGGTTATGTTTTTGAAAAAGAAGCTGCTTTAGCTATTTTAGCTTGCAAAGATATATATGAACTCAAGAGGTTATTAGCTAAATGGAAGCAGCAATCTCTTAATGCTAGGATGAAACCTGACCCTGCTTTTGCTACTTCACATATCTTTGTTACTGATAAGGATTATGAATTCTCTGTTGATCCTGATATAATTACTTTGGTTGAATCTGATCCTTTTCATGGCTATGAATCTGAAACTGTTGTGGCACATCTTACTAAATTAAATGATATAGCCACCCTGTTCACTAATGATGAGAGAACTCGCTACTTTTATATCCTTAAAATATTTCCGTTCTCATTAAAGGGTGATGCTAAGATATGCTTTAATTCTCTTGATCCTGGTTGTGTGCGTAGTCCCCAAGATATGATTTATTACTTCTCTGCTAAATATTTCCCTGCACATAAGAAACAAGCTGCTTTAAGGGATATATACAATTTTGTGCAAATTGAAGAAGAGAGTCTCCCACAAGCTTGGGGGAGGCTTCTCCAATTACTTAATGCTTTGCCTGATCATCCTCTTAAGAAAAATGAAATACTTGATATCTTTTATAATGGACTAACCGATGCTTCCAGAGATTACCTGGATAGTTGTGTTGGTTCTGTTTTTAGGGAGAGAACACCGGATGAAGCTAGAATTTTATTGAATAATATGTTGACAAATGAAAATAATTGGACACTTCCTGAGCCAGCTCCTGAGCCTATTCCTAAACCAACTCCGAAGAAGAGGGGTGTTCTATTTCTCAGTCCTGAAGATATGCAAGAGGCAAAGAAATCTATGAAAGAAAAAGGTATTAAAGCTGAAGATGTTAAGAATTTACCTCCTATTAAAGAAATACACGGTCTTAATTTACCGCCTGTTGAAGAAACATATGATCTTAGTCCATTACCTATTGAAGAAACTCATGGTCTTGATAACCCGACACAGGTAGAAAAGGTAAATTCTCTCTATAGATATGATAAAGCTGAAATCCCGTTTACTAAGTTTGCTAGCCCATTCTTAGATGAGTTTGATAAATTTATGGCTAAGCAAGAAGATTTTAATGCTTATTTTGGTAGACAATTGAAACACAATTCCAATATGCTTGAACACTTGGGTGATTATATGGCTAATGTCAAAGGTGAACTTAAACTTATTAGTAAACATGCTTCTATGGTTACCACTCAAGTAGAACAAGTACTTAAAGCTCAAAATGATTTTCTCAATGAATAATGATTATGCTATTAGAGTGGCTACTAGAACTGGTAGAATGACTCAGGAACCTTTATATCCTAAAGGCCACCCTAAGAGAATTGAGCAAGATTCTCAGAGAAATAATATAGATGCACCTAGTCCTTCTAAAAGGAAGAAAAAGAAAAATGATAGGACTTTGCATGCTTCTAGTGAACCTATTTCTGAAACACCTGAGAATCCAAATGATATTTCTATCTCTGATGATGAAACACAATCTGGTAATGAACCTGAAACTAGTGATAATGTTAATGATAATGTTCATGATGATGCTCAACCTAGTAATGATAATGATATAGAAACTGAACCTGTTGTTGATCTTGATAACCCACAATCAAAGAATCAATGTTATGATAAGAAAGACTTTGTTGCTAGGAAACATGGTAAAGAAAGAGAACCATGGGTTCAGAAACCCATGCCTTTTCCTCCCAAACCATCCAAGAAAAAGGATGATGAGGATTTTGAGCGCTTTCTTGAAATGATTAGACCTATCTTTTTGCGTATGCCATTAACTGATATGCTTAAAATGAATCCTTATGCTAAGTACATGAAATATATTGTTACTAATAAAATAAAGATACCAGAAGCTGAAATTTCCACCATGCTTCCTAATTATACTTTTAAGGGTGGAATACCAAAGAAACTTGGAGATCCAGGAGTACCCACTATACCATGCTCCATTAAAAGAAACTATGTTAAAACTGCTTTATGTGATCTTGGAGCTGGTGTTAGTGTTATGCCTCTCTCTTTATATCTAGACTTGATTTGAATAAGTTGACACCTACTGAAATATCTTTGCAAATGGATGATAAATCAGCTGTTATACCTGTCGGTATTTGTGAGGATGTGCCTGTTGTGGTTGCAAACGTTACTGTTTTAACGACTTTGTTATTCTTGATATTCCCGAGGACGATAGTATGTCTATTATTCTTGGAAGACCCTTTTTGAATACTGCAGGGGCTGTTATTGATTGCACTAAAGGCAATGTCACTTTTCATGTTAATGGTAATGAGCATACGGTACACTTTCCGAGGAAACAACCTCAAGTTCATAGTATCAACTCTATTGGAAAAATTCCATCGATTATATTTGGAGGTTTTGAATTTCCTCTTCCTACTGTCAAGAAGAAATATGATATTCTTATTATTGGGGATGTACATATCCCCATTGAGGTAACATAGTGTTATTCAAAATTTCTCCGGTTCCATGTTATTCGGAATGAGTTCGTTAGCAAGACTTGATCAACCTTGGATTCCTTTTGATGATCATGAGATGGATGAAACTAGAAGGCACAACCTTCTATACCCTCCTTTTACTTTCTGTTATTTATAATAAATAAAATAAAAATAAGTATTTTTCTGTCTGTTATCTGATTATCCGTGCAATATAAAAATACCCCGAAAACAAAAGTTCTCCAAATGCCCTGAAATTTAAATATGATTTTTTTTCTGGAATATTTGAGAATATTTGGCACTGAGAACATAGCAGGAGGAGATGGCACCTGGCCACGAGGGTCAGGGGCGCGCCCTACCCCCTGGGCGCGCCCCACTACCTCGTGGGCCCACGGTGGCCCTCCTCCACTTATCCTTTCACCCACACACTCCTTATTCCTCCCACAAACACGAATATCCAGCTCAAACCCGAGTCCAAGCTCATTTTGCTGCCATTTTCGATCTCCTTGCTCAAAGCACCTCTCACAAAACTGCTTGGGAGATTGTTCCTTGGTATGTGACTCCTCCATTGGTCCAATTAGTTTTCGTTCTAGTGCTTTATTCATTGCAAATTTTTGCTGCTTAGGTGACCCTGTTCTAGAGCTTGCATCAAATTTATATGGTCAAAAGTAGTTTTGGTGCATGATATAGGCTCTAAACACTTGTAGGAGTAGTTGCTATCAATATTATTGAGTTTGGTTTACTTTTATTTTGAAGTTACTAAAAATTTCAGAATTTTTCAGAAAATAATGAAGAGACTTTTGAGGGGCTCATCGAGTCGAATCTCGAAGGAAAAGGCACAGAAGCCCAAGTATAATCTACCTCGCACCACGGAGGCTCGGCCGTGTGAATGGCCTTCCGATGAATTCTTGAGAGCAGCCAGGATTTATGATGATTTTTATGAATTGGCTGAGAATGCAGGCCTCACCGCTTTCCTCCACGACCAACGCGACCAGTATCTCTTACTCACAAATATCTTTGTGCAAAACATTCATTTCCATTCTAGGAGCTCACCACCTACGGTGGAGTTTTATTTATATGATGAGCATAAGGAGATGTCAATTTATGATTTTTGTCGGGTTTGTTTGGTCCCTTTTGAGGGCACGACAGAGGAACCACATCGCGGCGATGTGGATGGGTTTATTGATACCATCACTGTAGGGGAAACGAGGAAGGTTTCCAATGCACGAATCACTAGCATACATTTTCCTGTTTTATGCTACTTTGCAATATTTGCTAGTCGTTGCTTAATTGGTCATGGAAACTATGGAAACCTTAGTGTTCCTGGTATTATTATCCTGTTCCACGGTTTATTCAGTGATAACCCTGTTAGTATGGGCGGTATTATTGCTAAACGGTTAAGTCTGAACCGTACAAAGGGCCCCATCTTTGGAGGCATCTATGCTTCATGCCTAGCTGCACATTTTAACATACCTATTAGGCATTATGAGAAGGAAGAAAAATTGCTGCCTTGTGTTTACTTAGATTATAAGAGTATGGTGGCACATGACTTTATTGTTAAGAATAGGGAAGGGGAGCTTAAATACAAATTGTTCTTTCATAAACATCACCCTAAGACTATTACTCTGCCTGCTCCTTCCTTGTTTGATTTATCTGCGGGCCAGTACCTTGTTCCGTTAGAGGCTATTCACGCCTATCAGAACCCTACATCAGCCACAGAGCCAGAGCCAGAACCACAAGTTGATCCTCCACGACAGTCCAATTACCAATGGGATCCGGAGATGATTGCCAACTAGTGGCAATCAGAGTCTTCTTCTTTGCAGTACGACCCCAACTATTACTATGGATATCCGCCAGGCCAGTCGTGGCCATAGACCAACTTAGGCCAAAAGCCTAAGCTTGGGGGAGTACGTATTTCTCACCGACATTATATTCATGTTCACACACTCATTGCTAGGTGTCGGTGCTCATACTTTTTCATTGTATCATCCATGCTAGTTTGTTTCCCTTTTTATGCTTTCTTCTTGTGTGTTCAATAAACCTTAAGAAAAACAAAAAAATTAGTTGTAGCTTTTAGCTAGTTTTAATTTCCATGCTTGTAGTAGTAATTAAAAAGAAAACCCAAAAAGATTTCATGTTCTTCTTTTGCTTGTTGGGAGCTTTCCCGTGTAAATAGTTTTATTTCTTTTCTTTTCTTTGGGGGTCGATAAGAGAAGACCATGATTAAATTGTTGAAGTGGCTCTTATATGCATTATTGTTGATCAGACAAAAGAGCCCATATCACCTTGTCTCCTCCTGTTTATTGAATGCTTGCAGATTCCAGCTTAGTCCAATGCACGTGCACTATTATTATTATCCACATCGTTCGGTCGTGCAAGTGAAAGGCAATTATGACGACATATGATGGACTGACTGAGATGAAAAAAGCTGGTATGAACTCGACCTCTCTTCTTTTTGTAAATATGATTAGTTCATCGTTCCTGATTCAGCCTATTATGAATAAACATGTTTGCAATGACAACTAGAGATCATAGTTTCTTGTGCCATGCTTGATTAGCTAGGAGCTTATAATGGTTTACCTTGTGTGCCAACATGCTATTAAAATGGTTGTGATGTGGTATGATAGGGTGGTATCCTCCTCTTAATGATTTAAGTGACTTGACTTGGCGCATGTTCACGCATGTAGTTGAAACAAAATCAACATATCCTTCATGATATTTATGTTCATGGTGGATTATATCCTACTCATGCTTGCATTCGGTGTTGATTAATTTTAATGCATGTTCATGACTGTTGTCGCTCTCTAGCTCGTCGCTTCCCAGTCTTTTGCTAGCCTTCACCTGTACTAAGCGGGAATACTGCTTGTGCATCCAACTCCATAAACCCCAAAGTTATTCCATATGAGTCCACCATACCTACCTATATACGGTATCTACCTACTGTTCTAAGTAAATTTCTATGTGCCAAACTCTAAACCTTCAAATAAATATCCTGTTTTGTATGCTCGAATAGCTCATGTATCAACTAGGGCTGTCCGTATCTTCCATGTTAGGCGGGTTATTCTCAAGAGGAGTGGACTCAGCTCCTCACTCACGAGAAAGTGGCTGGTCACTAGGATGCCCAGTCCCATGCTTTATGCAAATCTAATCAAAATAATTGCAAACAAAACTCCCCCTGGGACTCTTGTTAGTTGGAGGCACTCGTTATTTCGAGCAAGCCATGGATTGATGCTTGTTGGTGGAGGGGGAGTATAAACTTTACCATTCTGTTTGGGAACCGCCTATAATGTGTGTAGCATGGAAGATATTGCCATCTCTTGGTTGTTATGTTGACAATGAAAGTATACCGCTCAAAATATTATTCATCTCTATTTCAAAACCGAGCTCTGGCACCTCTACAAATCCATGCTTCCCTCTGCGAAGGGCCTATCTATTTACTTTTATGCTGAGTCATCTTCCTCTTATTAAAAAGCACCAGTTGGAGAGCACCGCTGTCATTTGCATTCATTACTGTTAGTTTACATTGAGTATGACTTGACTGGATCTCTTTTACCATGAATTACAATGTCTAGTCAGTCCTTTATCTTTAAAGGTGCTCTGTATTTATGTTTTGCGGCCTCAGAAAGGGCTAGCGAGATACCATCTTGTTATATCATATTATGATTGTTTTGAGAAAGTGTTGTCATCCGAGATTTATTATTATTGCTCGCTAGTTGATCATGCCATTGATATGAGTAAACTTGAGACCTATGCGTTATTGTGAATATGGTTAGTACATAATCTTTGCTGAAAACTTGAATGCTGGCTTTACATATTTACAACAACAAGAGCAAACAGAGTTTGTAAAAGTTTTTCTTTATCACTTTCAGTTTATCAACTGAATTGCTTGAGGACAAGCAAAGGTTTAAGCTTGGGGGAGTTGATACGTCTTCGTCGTATCTACTTTTCCAAACACTTTTGCCCTTGTTTTGGACTCTAACTTGCATGATTTGAATGGAACTAACCCGGACTGACGCAGTTTTCAGCAGAATTACCATGGTGTTATTTATGTGCAGAAGCAAAAGTTCTCGGAATGACCTGAAACTTCACGGAACATCGTTTCGGAAATAATAAAAAAATCCTTGCAAAAGATGAAGACCAGGGGGCCCACCACCTGTCCATGAGGGTGGGGGGCGTGCCCCCTACCTCGTGGGCCCCCTGGAGCTCCTCCGACCTCAACTCCAACTCTATATATTTGGTTTCGGAGAGAAAAAAATCAGAGAGAAGAAATCATTGAGTTTTACGATACGGAGCCGTCGCCAATCCCTAAAACCTCTCGGGAGGGCTGATCTGGAGTCCGTTCGGGGCTCCGGAGAGGGGAATCCGTCGCCATCGTCATCATCAACCATCCTCCATCACCAATTTCATGATGCTCACCATCGTGCATGAGTAATTCCATCGTAGTCTTGCTGGACGGTGACGGGTTGGATGAGATCTATCATGTAATCGAGTTAGTTTTGTTAGGGTTTGATCCCTAGTACCCACTATGTTCTGAGATTGATGTTGCTATGACTTTGCTATGCTTAATGCTTGTCACTAGGTCCCGAGTGCCATGATTTCAGATCTGAACCTATTATGTTTTCATCAATATATGAGAGTTCTTGATCCTATCTTGCAAGTCTATAGTCACCTATTATGTGTTATGATCCGTTAACCCCGAAGTGACAATAATCGAGATACTTACCGGTGGTGAACATAGTTTGAGGTGTTCATGTATTCACTATGTGCTAATGCTTTCTTCCGGTACTCTACTAAAAGGAGGCCTTAATATCCCTTAGCTTATGTTAGGACCCCGCTGCCACGGGAGGGTAGGACAAAAGATGTCATGCAAGTTCTTTTTCATAAGCACGTATGACTATATTCAGAATACATGGCTACATTATATTGATGAATTGGAGCTAGTTCTGTGTCACCCTTGGTTATGACTGTTACATGATGAACCGCATCCGGCATAATTCTCCATCACCGATCCATTGCCTACGAGCTTTCCATATACTGTTCTTCGCTTATTTACTTTTCCATTACTATTGCTATCATCACTACAAAATACCAAAAACACTACTTTTGCTACTGTTACCTTTTGCTACCGTTACCACTACTATCATATTACTTTTCTACTAAATACTTTGCTGCAGATATTAAGTTTCTAGGTGTGGTTGAATTGACAACTCAGCTGCTAATACTTGAGAATATTCTTTGGCTCCCCTTGTGTCGAATCAATAAATTTGGGTTGAATACTCTACCCTCGAAAACTATTGCGATCCCCTATACTTGTGGGTTATCACACTACCTGTATCAATGCGCCTTGACATACTAATTAAATTACAATGAGAACAATTTGCAGCTGGAGCTGTAGGACTCCAGCCTTTTACCTTCATACATTTTCTCTTTTTTTCCAGCTCCCCTGTGGATAATCCTATCAGGTAGGACCTGTACACTTTGGTACGCTTGATGTCTGCCAGGGGCTTCATAGCACCCCACATTACGACAACAAAAGTGCAAACAATTTTTATAAGTATAGTTCGGCACCCCGAATTTAGCATTATATGCATTGGCTCTGAATCATGTCTTTGGTCAATAGTTGGGTTTCCCGGCTCCTATGCTTGCTACCTTACGTTCCGCTATATCGGCTAAGGTTGTAAAGGGCGAACTACTGCGATTGTGCCTTGGTTTATCCAAAGGAGCACCTTAGTAGAGAAAGCCGAAAACTGACTGTCATGATGCGACGAGAGCCGATCAGTTGTTCGGAGGTTGCAAATTGTTGGATATTTCTTCTGCATGACGCAAAGGATTGGTACTTCCCGATCAGATGCTTATAGCACTCTAGTTCGGATACTAGGGGCTGCGCCCATGTTATTATTGTTGCACTCCTATGGCTAATTGAGGGTGTTACAGCTGCATAGTCTGGTTGCCTGGTTCGTTGCGCTAAACAACTCCTTCAAGGACCATCTAATTGGATCAAGATTGTTTAGATCCATCCCGAACACCCCCGTACTACCTACGTGGGGGCAGAAGCCGGCAACTGGTTAACCCTCAGATTTCATGCAACACGGCCGCACAGGAAGTAAAAATTTAAAAACATAATAAGCATTATATTGCATAAACACTTTGTTTCATCATACAAGGCAGAGGGAGCTCGAATACATTCATTCAAAGATGGTGTCCTTCGCACAACGATCCGCAACAATGCAGGACCCCTCTAAGACATCGCCGAAGTATCGCTCAGGTGTGCGGTGCTCCTTGCCCTCCGATCGCTAGCTTGACAGCGTCCAGCTTCGCCCACCAAACCTTGCAATAAGAGAAGGCCAGACGCGCGCCCTCGGTGCAGACGGACCGCTTGATGACATCCAGCCGAGGACAGGCATCCACCAGCTTCTTCACGAGGCCGAAGTAGCTGCTGGGAATAGCTTTGGCTGTCCATAATCAGATTATCATATCCTTCATGGCCAGTTCGGCCACCCTGTGCAGCTCGACCAGCTGTTTCAGCTGATCGCTGAAGGGTACCGGATGTTCTGGTGCGCAATATTGCGACCAGAACAGCTTGTCCGTGGAGCTCCCTTCTTCGGCTCGGAAGAACTCCGCAACGTCGGTCACACTGCGTGGCAGATCAGCAAAGGCCCCTGGAGAACTCTGAATCCGGGTTAGTAAAAGAAATTTCCTTTTCACACTCCTGCTTTGCATATTGAATGCCTTACCCGCCGCGATCTTCCTGGCCTCCTGGATCTCATGGAGGGCATCCTGGGCTTCAATCCGGGCCGCCTCCGCACTCTTATGAGACTTGGCAAGTTCGGCCTCTTGGGCCGACGCATTGTGCTCCAAGGTCTCGCACTTCCTCACCGCGTCCTGGAGCTCCTGTTGGACTTCGTTGACCCGGGCCTTGAGGCTCTTACAGGCGGTCTGCTCCTTGGCAGCCTTCCCCTCGGCTTCGACCAGGGCCGCTTTCAGGGCCTGAACCTCGGTCGTCGCCTCTGTTCACATCATGGTATTTCGGTCATTGCATATCATTTTCCCTTTTTTGAATCCATAACAGGTTATTACTTACCTTGTTTTTCCTCGAGCTGCCTCTTCACCTGGCCCAGCTCCTCCTCGGCCTCCGCTAGTTTCTGCTTCAATCCAGAGACTTCGGCAGTATGCAAGGCTGCGGCCAACAGCGACGCATGCGCATACATTTCAGACAAATTTAGTTAGTTTCCTGCAATAGGGGATTGATCCTCTGTCCGGTTTTTTCTTTTTGAACACCGGACAGTGTCTCAGGGGCTACTGTCTATATTGGGATTTTCTCACATTTTGCGCTGCTTACCTCAAAACCTGTCAACAGGCTATTGCAGGCTTCAGTTATTCCGCTCTTGGTGGACTAAACCCTTTCAATTACCGTGCCCATAAGGACACGGCGCTCATCCACAATGGAAACACCTCGCAGCGCTTCCAGCAGATTATCCGGTGCCCCTGGTTGGACAGGGGTCACCGGGGGAACAGGCATCCCCCCTTCTTCCGAAGGAGGTCGCGTGCCGGATTCCGGAGCAACCTTGATCTCCGGAATTGAGTTTGGCTGAGGGTCGAACTGAGTACGGCCCTCCCCACGAGTCTCCATGGGGATTGATTCCCCTTGCTGTCTGACGATGGGGATTTCGCCTTCTGGCGCCTCCTGAGCCTCTCCCCCGCCTAGAACAGTCCTTCGGGATAGCACCTCCGCATCATCCTTGGCCTTGGGGGAGTGAGCGGCTGGCAGTGAATCGCTGGCCATTGCCTTGGAATCCAGCGAGCCTCCTGATGAGGATCGCGGGGAGTTGTTGTGGGCCGGACTACAATAACATAATCAATCATGTTAATACATTAAGGGGGAGACACTTTAAGGGTGGATATAAGTCTTAGCACTTACGATGCGGCCCGAGGCTTAGTGCGAGGGCGTCTATCCAGACTGTGGTCAACGTCCCATGCAGAGTTATCCGCGAGGGAGCCTTTCCCCTTCTTGGGCGCCTCCGCCTCTAGAATTGTGGAGGACGCCCTCTTCTTCCTCCCCCCATCAGGGGGAGAGTCGCTTTCCTCCTCCTCCTCATCCTCACCGTCTTCGGCGGCGGGGGAACGGGTCTTGTCTTCGGACGTCATGTCTGAAGTGCCTTTGCGGCGGGGGCCACTCCGGACCCCCTTGGACTTCCCTATGGCCTTCTTCTCTGGTGCCTTATAAGGCGCTGGCTCAAGCATCTTCGCTAAACGTGGGATGACTGGTTCTTCGGGCAGGGTAGCCGGACACCGGATCTGCTTCGCCCTTTTCAACCAGTACTGAAAAAGCAATGATAATAAAAGCTTAGATATCGTCCTTGAAACAAGCAAGTAGGGGATGTGTTGAAAATAACATACCTCATTGTGGAGGTGATTTATGTCCTGACCACGGTCCGAATCTGTGGCCGGCGGTATCTCGTTGCCCTTGAAGAGCAACTTCCAAGCATCTTTGTGAGTTGTTTCGAAGAGCCTCACGACGTTGTAAAACGACGGCCAGTGAATTGTAATACGACTCACTATAGGGCGAATTCGAGCTCGGTACCCGGGGATCCTCTAGAGTCGACCTGCAGGCATGCAAGCTTGATGTCCCTATCGATCATACTCTGAATGCGCGTTTGCAGCGCAATCAGCTTGTCTGACGAACACCAGTTCGGGCTCTTCTCGACCCAGGAGGTGACTCGCACGGGAGCGTCGGAGTTGAATTTGGCAGCCGCGGCCCAGGTGGCATCGCGGGGTTCGGTAATGTAGAACCATTGTTTCTGCCATTCCTTGACAGACTCCACGAATGTGCCTTTTGGCCAAGAGACGTTGGTGAGCTTGCTCACCATGGCGCCCCCGCACTCTGCATGCTAGCCATCCACCACCTTCGGCTTCACATTGAAGATTTTGAGCCACAGCCCGAAGTGAGGTTGGATGCGGAGGAAGGCCTCGCACACGACGATGAACGCTGAGATATTAAGGAAGGAGCTCGGGGATAGGTCGTGGAAGTCTATCCTGTAGTAGAACATTATCCCGCGGACGAAGGAGTGGAGTGGAAACCCTAGCATGCGGAGGAAATGGGGGATGAATACTACCCTCTCATGGGGCTTCGGCATGGGAATGATTTTACCCTGGGCTAGAAGACGGTGGGCTATTTCCTTTGCCAGGTACCCGGCCACCCGAAGCTCGGCGATGTCCTTCTACTTGACGGAGGAAGCCATCCACTTGCCTTGACCTCCGGATCCGGACATGGTTGAGTGCTTTCTCAAGTGGGAACAGATCAGAACTTGGGCACTTAAGAGTGGAAAGACAGAAGAAGATAGGAGGTGTGGGAGAAGAAAGGGGAATCTTATCAACTTATAAGGGCAGCGAATATCAAACGCCTTCCTGCTTGCCTTAAAACTCGCCTATTCCCGAGGGCTGTGTAAACGACACGGTTGGGTTACCCACGCCCGTATTGATGAGAATCCCGTAATAAGGGGACACGATCTCTGCTTTGACAAGACGTGCCAATGGCAACCGCGTCTTGAAACGTGGAGCGGCAGACAAAAAACGGTTCAAAATTATGACTGGACGGATGTGATGTCATGTTGTAAAAAGTTGTCAGCAGATTGGACTCATGGATTATTGTATTCTCTCTATAGTTGTGTGTGGTGTGTGTTACAGGTCCGGACGCGATCAATTCGTCTGAAGACTATTTTGGAGTTCGGAAGGAGGAACCCCCCTAGCAATGCCGAAGACAGAACTATGCGTCGTACATCTTGTCATTGAAGCCAGGTTCAAGGGCTACTGAGGGACTCCTGGACTAAGGGGTCCTCGGGCGTCCGACCTGTTAGCCATGGGCCGGACTGATGGGCTATGAAGATACGAAGACCGAAGACTACACCCGTGTCCGGATGGGACTCTCCTTGGCATGGAAGGCAAGCTTGGCGACCGGATATGTAGATTCCCTTCTTTGTAACCGACCTTATGTAACCCTAGATCCTTCCGGTGTCTATATAAACCGTAGGACTTAGTTCGGATAGGAGAGATTCATTATCATAGCCATACCAGCTAGACCTCTAGGGTTTAGCCATTATGATCTCAAGGTAGATCAACTCTTGTAATACTCGTATTCATCAATATCAATCAATCAGGACGTAGGGTATTACCTCCATAGAGAGGGCCCAAACCTGGGTAAACATCGTGTCCCTTGTCTCCTGTTACCATCGACCTTAAACGCACAGTTCGGGACCCCTTACCCGAGATCCGCCGTTTTGACACCGACACCCCCATGGCAGTCAGAATTGGACTAGGGGAGGGGGCGGCACTGAGGGAGTCCTCGACTAAGGGGTCCTCGGGTGTCTGGACAATTTGATATGGGCCGCACTGGTGGGCCGTGAAGATACAAGGCAGAATACCTTTCCCCGTGTCTAGATGGGACTCTCCATTGCGTGGATGGCAAGCCTAGAGTTCGGATGTATTATTTCCTTTCTCTGTAAACCGACTCTGTACAACCCTAGACCCCTTCGGTGTCTATATAAACCGGAGGGTTTAGTCCATATAGGCTAAGATAAATCACATAGGCTAGACATCTAGGGTTTAGCCATTACGATCTCAAGGTAGATCGACTCTTGTAACCCCTACACTCATCAAATACAAGCAAGAAGGACGTAGGGTTTTACCTCCATTAAGAGAGCCCAAACCTGGGTAAACAATGTGTCACCCTTGTCTCTTGTTTCCTTCGATCCTCAGACGCACAGTTCGAGACCCCCTACCCGAGATCGGCCGGTTTTGACACCGACATTGGTGCTTTCATTGAGAGCTCCACTGTGTCGTCAACAGAAGGTTCGATGGCTCATTCAATCATCAGCAATGATGCCGTTTCTGGGGAAGTTTTCCTCCCCGGCCAGATTTTTTTGTGTTTGGCAGCTTCGTTCTGCGTGCCAACTCAATTGGCCACCTCGAACAGATCGACAGCTACGCCCATGGTCATCATATCAGTTTCGGGAACCTAAACTATGTCGTTGATATCTGAGGAGATTTGATCTTTGAAGGGTTCACGGCCCCGATCACCGCTCTGGCCTTAGATCCGAAGCAAATTGTCGGGTCCGAAGATGGGAGTTTGAAGCCCGCTGGACTCTCGGCTATGAAACTCGCAATCGGGGATCTGGAGGCGACTTTGTCTTCGGCCAGCCCGGAATCAGGCTGGGTCCCCCCTATTATGGAAAGGTTGGACTTTCCCCCGGACTCTAGCTCGGAACTATTGAAGGACGCGCTCAACATGCGTGGCCAAGAGGCCTCCGCCCTGGCCAGCCCAGCGGACTCTCGTTTCCCCATCCAACCCTCGCTCTTAAATGAGGCTCTAGACTTGATGCGGTCCCTCGCCATCACAGAGGAATCGCCTCCGAACTATGCCCAGCCTGGACTAGGGGCTGAAAACAGGGAATTTTACGTCCCACCCACCACCCACTTCAAAGCAACCATCGAGGACTTAACCGATATGCTGGATTACACCTCCGAAGACATCGACGACATGGACGACGATGCCGGAGACACACAAGGCCAACACCCGCCGTTTACCGGGCGTTGGACGGCCACCTCCACATACGACGTGTACATGGTGGACACACCCAAAGAGGATGACGGTGCAGACATGAAATATCCAGTGGAGGACAAGCCTGATGAGGCACCATTGAAGCGTCGACGCCAGCGACGCCGCTCAAAATCGCATCATGGCAAAGATAGTAATACCGGCACCGGAGACGATAACACTCCAGAGGACGCCGAAGACCCCGAAGCCCCCGTGGAGCCCACATCCGAACAGGATGGTCTGGAGGAGGGGCAACTCAACCCTGATGATCCGGTCGGGAACGAGGATTCAGAAGATAGTAACTATCTACTGCTCTCTGAGGATGATGTCAGCCTCGGCAAGGAAGATTTCATCGTGCCAGAGAAACCCCTCGAGCAGGAGCGCTTTAAGAGCCAACTAATCGCCACTGCAAGAAGCCTAAAAAAGCAGTAGCAACGGCTCCAAGCCGAACAGGATACGCTCAACGATAGATGGACACAGGTCCTAGCCGCCGAAGAATATGGCCTACAATGCCCAACAAAGAGCTATCTAAAGCATCGGCTACTGCCACAACTCGACAACGAGGCCTTCGAGCCAATACCGTCAAAACATGGTTGCGCTGATTAACTAGACCGGCCACCGCGTGGGCGAGACAAAGCGGCCACCCACGCCGAGCACCAACCAGCACCATCTCACCCTAAGGGAAGAGAGACAGTGGCTCCAGGATACACATACGGCCTACGACAAGACCTGAGTAATAGAGCAAGCCAAACAAGATCAATCTATGGATCAAGGGGGTGCGCCCCAACGCGATAATATGACCGTCAAGCTCGGCCTGACAGGCATAACCTCACCAAGGCCGAAAACCGCATACGGACATCATCCGAACTACGTCGTGACGTCGCCCGATACAGAGGCGCCGCACACCCCTTATGCTTCACTGATGAGGTAATGGAGAACCAGTTCCCAGAAGGGTTTAAACCCATGAACATTGAATCATACGATGGAACGACAGATCTCGAAGTATGGATCGAAGATTTTCTTCTCCACGTCCACAAGGCTCGCGGTGACGATCTCCATGCCATCAGGTACCTCCCCCTAAAACTCAAGGGACCAGCACGACACTGGTTAAACAGCCTCCCAGAAAACTCTATTGGTAGTTGGGAAGATTTGGCAGATGCCTTTAGATACAACTTCCAAGGTACCTCTGTTCGGCCTCCAAATGCCGATGACCTTAGTCACATAGTCCAACAACCCGGAGAGTTAGCCCGGAAGCTCTGGACCAGGTTCTTAATTAAAAAGAACCAAATTGGTGATTGTCCGGATGCAGAAGCCCTCGCGGCCTTTAAACACAGCGTCCGTGATGAGTGGCTCGCCCGACACCTCGGCCAAGAAAAACCGAAGTCCATGGCAGCTCTCACCGCACTTATGACCCGCTTTTGCACGGGAGAAGATAGCTGGCTAGCTCGTAGAAGCAACAGCACCAGCGACCCCGGCACCTCCGAATCCCGAGATAGTAACGGCAGGCCACGACACAACAAACACAAGCGTCGAAGCAACAACAAAGATACCGAAGATACGGCGGTCAATGCCGGATTCAGTGGCTCTAAACCCGGCCAGCGAAAGAAGCCATTCAAAGGAAACAAAGATGGTCCATCTAGTTTGGACTGAATACTAGATCGGCCTTGCCAGATCCATGGCACCCTGGACAAGCCTGTCAATCATACCAACAGAAATTGTTGGGTCTTTAAACAGGCCGGTAAAATAAACACCGAACATAAGGGGAAAGGGCCACCTAGCGAGGATGATGACAAGTCTCGCCCATCAAACAAAGGGGGGCAAAAGAAATTCCCCCCTTGAGGTAAAAATAGTGAATATGATCTACGTCACTCATATCCCCAAGCAGGAGCGCAAGCGCGCACTAAGGGACGTTTATGCCATAGAGCCAGTCGCCCCAAAATTCAACCCATGGTAAGCCTGTCCGATCACTTTTGATCGCAGAGACCATCCGACCAGTATTCTTCATGGAGATTCGGCAGCATTGGTCCTCAATCCAATTATCGATGGATACCATCTCATGCGAGTCCTTATGGACGGTGGTAGTAGTCTTAACCTGCTTTATCAGGACACTGTCTGCAAAATGGGCATCAATCTGTCAAGAATCAAGCACACTAAAACCACCTTCAAAGGAGTGATACCCGATGTGGAGGCTTGCTGCATAGGGTCCATAACGCTGGAAGTAGTCTTCGGCTCACCGGATAACTTCCGAAGCAAAGACTTGATCTTCGACATCGTCCCGTTCCATAGTGGTTACCATGCACTGCTCGGACGAACTTCTTTCGCCCGTTTCAATGCAGTCCCGCACTATGCATATCTAAAGCTCAAGATGCCCGGACCATGCAGCATTATAACAGTCAATGGAAATATGGAGTGCTCCCTCCAACTGAGGAGCATACTGCGGCCTTAGCAACTGAAGTTTAGGGTGGCCTTATCAGGTCGAATACTACATCGGTAGTCAACCCCCTGGACACTGTCAAACGAGTCCGGTCTACCCTGCAGAATGACAGCCTGGCTCGTCGAGAGCTAGATTAGCAATTTGGCCTCTGTTAAAACCCCAACCTGATTGCGGCATACATACCGCACGTACATAACTACGCACTAAAGATACCATGGGCGAGGACGAAGGCACACTAAAAACAAAGTCCACAATACGGCTCGACCCTATCACGACCCTCATATTCTTCCTTTTTTCTTATTTCTATTTTTCAGGTTCTTTACCACCCGTATCACTTTGCGATGGTACCCAGGGCCCTTTTTCAGGCCCCTTACATATACTCAATCGATGATCCTCTCAAAGGATCATACACCAAGGTGAAAAGCGGCATAGACGTGCGGCGGAGCGTCCAAAGGATCTTCGAGATCACCTTTTCTGTTTTTAGGACCTGTATAAAGCTTTCCCTTGTTCTTAAATTCTTGGAATGTAAAATAGCCTTGGTAATTATGGCATTCTCTATAAAGAGCACATTCGACATATCAATCAGAATATAGCAGAAACAATTTTGTCCTACCTTATTCGGTATTGGCCTATTCCATGATCTGTATTCAGGTTAGGTTTAGGGTTTAGGGGCTTCATTGCCACGACTGATTGCCATATACACATTGGCTTCAATTTCCAGGGGCTTCATTCGGCCACAAAAATTCAAAAACAAAAAAGTCCGAACACTTTCACAGTACACTTTGGCGTCCCGAACACTGCATTATATGCATCGACTCCGAATCTTGTCTTTGGTCAATAGTTGGGTTGCCCGGCTCCTGTGGTTACCACATTATCTTCCACTTGTTCAGCTAAGGTAGTAAAGGGAGAACTACTGCGATTGTGTTTCTGGCTCATCCAGTCAATTACCTTAGTAGAGAAAGCCAAAAACTAACTGTCATGATATGGCGAGAGCTGGTCAGCGGTTTGGTGACTTATTAAATCTTTTCACATTTTTTCCCTATGACATGAAGGATTGTCCTTCACCCGGCCAGGCGTCTAAATCCCCCCTTCTATAGTTTACTCCTCCAGTAAAAGCGCCGTAGTGCTTAGGTGAAGCCCTGCGCGGATCACATCACCATCACCGTCACCACGCCGCCGTGCTGACGGAACTCTCCCTCGACCCTCTAATGGATCAAGAGTTCGAGGGACGTCATCGAGCTGAACGTGTGCTGAACTCGGAGGTGCCGTACGTTCGTACTTGATCGGTTGGATCGCGAAGACGTTCGACTACATCAACCGCGTTAACCTTACGCTTCCGCTTTCGGTCTACGAGGATACGTAGACACACTCTCCCCCTATTGTTGCTATGCATCTCCTATTTAGATATTGCATGACCGTAGGAATTTTTTTGAAATTGCATGCTATGTTCCCCAACAAGAAGAAGAAAAATGATAGGACTTTGCATGCCTCTAGTGAACCTAAAGTAGAAAAACCTCTTGATAATGATAATGAAGTCTTTATCTCTGATGCTGAAACTCAATCTAGTAATGAACAATCACCTTTTGATAATGAAAAAGATAATGATGAGGTTCATGAACACACTCAAACAAATAACAAAGAACCAGACAATGATGTTGAGATAGAACCAACAGTTGATCTTGATAACCCACAACCCAAGAATAAAAGATATGATAAAAGGGACTTTGTTGCTAGAAAACATGGTAAGGAAAGAGAACCATGGGTTCAAAAATGTATGCCCTTTCCACCTAAATCAACTAAGAAGGATGATGAAGAATTTGAACGCTTTGCTGAAATGATTGGGCCAGTCTTTTTGCGTACCCACTTGAGTGATATCTTAAAAATGGCCCCTTATGCAAAGTACATGAAAGACATCATCACCAATGAGAGAAAAATACCTGAAGCTGAAATCTCCACCATGGTTGCTAATTATTCCTTTAAGGATGGAGTACCTAAAAAACTTGGAGATCCAAGAATACCAACTATACCTAGCTCCATCAAAAGAAACTATGTGAAAACTACTTTATCTGATTTAGGAGATGGTGTTAGTTTTATGCCTTTCTCTTTATAAAAAGACTTGATTTCAATAAACTCACACCTACCGAAATATCTTTGCAAATGGCTAACTAATCAACTGCCATACCTATCGGTATTTGTTAGGATGTGCCCGTTGTTGTTGCAAACCTTACTATCTTAACTGACTTTGTTATAATTGAGATGCCCGAGGACGACAACATGTCAATTATCCTTGGTAGACCCTTTTTGAATAATGCAGGGGTTGTTATTGATTGCAATAAAAGCAAGGTCACTTTTCATATCAATGGTAATGAGCACACGGTGCACTTTCCAAAGAAACAATTCCAAGTGAATGGTATTAACGGTATTGAAAAATCTCCGACAATCACTATTGGAAGTTTTCAACTACCTGTACCTACTATTAAAAAGAAATATGAAATGCTTATTGTTGGGGACATTCATATCCCAGTTAAGTAATCTTGTGTTTTATGAAAGTTCTTCGGTTTCATGCTAATCGAAAGTGGTTGTTAATAAGACTTGATCAACCTTATTAATGGATCATTTTTTAGAGGTATAATGTTGATGTATTTAGTGAGCACTATCTTCTGTCCCTACCTTTTGTTTTATGTTTTTATTTGTTAAACAAAATAAAATGCCATGTTTTGTCCATTTTCTGAATTTCTATGCAATAAAAAAATGACCCAAAAATGAAAGTTCTCAGAATGCTCTGAAATTTTAATATGATTTTTTTCTTCTGAATTTTTGGTGCAAATAACATCAGAGGGGGTGCACCAGGTGGACACAACCCACCTGGGCGCGCCCTGGTGGGTTGTGATCCCCACGTTGGCCCCCTCACTTATCTCATTACCCCATGTCACTACCTACCTCTAGAAAAAAATCACCATTGCTCTCTCTCTCTCTCTCGTGTTCTCGCCCTCACACCCACGGATTTCGATCTCTTTGATCGAAGCTCGGTTTCCAAAACTATTTTGAGGGATTGTTTCTTGGTATGTGACTCCTCCATTGGTCCAATTAGTTTTTGCTTTAGTGGTTTATATTTTGAATAATTAGTTACTCTTGGTGCTGCTGTAGATGAGTTTGCATGTTGAATTCTTGGAGTTCCAAGTAGTTTGAATGCTTGATATGGCCTCTATGCATCCCTATGAGTAGTCACTATCAATCTTGTGAAGTTTTCTTGACAAATTTGTGTGACCCATTTTTTTTCTAGAAAATTGTATGCAAATATGATGATCCTCTTTGGAAGGAGTTCTTCGAGGATCTATAATTTTTGATTGTTTCATGCCAATATTATACAACTTTCAAATATTTTTGGCAACTTTTTATATGATTTATTGGACTAACCTATTGATCTAGTGCCCAGTGCTAGTTCCTATTTTCTGCATGTTTTTTGTATCGTAGAGTATCCATATCAAACGAAGTCCAAATGGAATAAAATTACATGGAGAATTATTTTGGAATATATATGATTTTTGGGAGTTGGAATCACCGCAAACGGAGGCCCACACAGCCCACAAGACACCAGGGCGCGCCAGAGGCCCCTAGCTTGTAGTGGTGGGTTGTGCCTCCTCGAACGTCAGTTGGACCTCTACTTTGGGCGCAAGGAAGCTTATATCCGGGGAAAAATCGTGTTAAAATCTTAGCACAATCGGAGTTACGGATCTCCCGGAATATAAGAAACGGTTTTCGGCCAGATCTGGGAACGCGAAACAGAAGAGAACGGAGAGGGAGTTCGAATCTCGGAGGGGCTCCCGCCCCTCTGCCGCCATGATGACCATGGACCAGAGGGGGAACTCTCCTCCCATCTAGGGGGAGGCCAAGGAAGAAGAAGAAGAAGGAGGGGGGCGCCGGAACACTGCCGGGGCAATGATCATGATGGCGATCTACATCAATAATCTTGCTACCGTCAACACCAACTCTCTCCCCCTCTATGCAACAGTGTAACACCTCTTCTCTCCGCTGTAATCTCTACATAAACATGGTTCTCAACTCCATATATTATTTCCCAATGATCTATGGTTATCCTATGATGTTTGGGTAAATCCGTTTTGTCCTATGGATTAATCATGATCTTGGTTGGTATGATTGTATATTTTATTTATGGTGCTGTCCTATGGTGCCCTCCGTCTCGCACAAACGTGACGGGTCCCCGCTGTAGGGTGTTGCAATATGTTCATTGTTTGCTTATTGTCAGTGTTGCGGGGGTGACAGCAGCCTAAACGCAGATAAGTGGGTTATGGCGTATGGGAGTAAAGAGGACTTGATACTTAATGCTATGGTTGGGATTCACGACCTTAATGATCTTTAGTAGTTACGGATGCTTGCTAGAGTTCCAATCATAAGTGCATATGATCCAAGTAGAGAAAGTATGTAAGCTCATGCATGTCCCTCCTATAAAATTGCTAGAATGATTACCGGTACTTGTTATCGACTGCCTAGGGACAAATGACTTTCTTGTTGACAAAAGCTATCCACTTTTATTACCTTGCAATTTATTTGTAGTTTTATTCTCGCAAAGTACTCGTAGTTTTATCCTTGCAAAATAGTTTCATACTTGTTTCCGGTTAAGCAAACGTAAAGTGTGTGTAGAGTTGTATCGGTGGTCGATAGAACTTGAGGGAATATTTGTTCTACCTTTAGCTCCTCATTGGGTTCGACACTCTTATTTATCGAAGAAGGCTACAAACGGTCCCCTATACTTGTGGGTTATCAAGACCTTTTTCTGGCGCCGTTTCCGGGGAGCAATAGCATGGGGTGAATATTCTCGTGTGTGCTTGTTTGCTTTATCACTAAGTAGTTTTTATTTCTTGTTCTAAGTTGTTCTCAATCTTTAGTTATGGATATGGAACACGAAACACCAAAAAAAATAGTTGTACTTGCTACTCATGGAGATGGGGAACCTCCTAAAACCCTCGATGCTCATTATGTGAAAAATATTATGTAGTATTTTGATAATCCTGAGAAAACCCCATTCAGCTTGATAATGGGAGTAACGTTGGATCAACGTGAATACTTTAGGGATTATCGGTTGACACAAAAAGGGAAACTTTTATGGGATGAAATTTATATGTTGCATTGGTATGCTCGGTGAGGGAGTCCTGGGTTAGGGGGTGTTCGGGTAGCCGGACTATACCTTCAGCCGGACTCCTGGACTATGAAGATACAAGATTGAAGACTTCGTCCCGTGTCCGGATGGGACTTTCCTTGACGTGGAAGGCAAGCTTGGCGATGCGGATATTCAAGATCTCCTACCATTGTAACCGACTTTATGTAACCCTAACCCTATCCGGTGTCTATATAAACCGGAGGGTTGTAGTCCGTAGGCAATCAACTCCATATACAACAATCATACCATTGGCTAGCTTCTAGGGTTTAGCCTCCTTGATCTCGTGGTAGATATACTCTTGTACTACCCATATCATCAATATTAATCAAGCAGGACGTAGGGTTTTACCTCCATGAAGAGGGCCTGAACCTGGGTAAAACATCGTGTTCCCTGCCTCCTGTTACCATCCGACCTAGACGCACAGTTCGGAACCCCCTACCCGAGATCCGCCGGTTTTGACACCGACATTGGTGCTTTCATTGAGAGTTCCTCTATGCCGTCACAATCAGGAAGGATGCCTCCTCCCGTCTTTAAAGACGGCGCCGTTGCTAAGGGAGCCTTGGCTGTCGGCCAAACCCTCCGGCTAGGTGGTTTCCTCATGACCACCTGTTCGGCTGTTGCGCCGACGGTGACCTCTCGGGTCATCAAAAGCAACCTACACGTCAGCTCGGAGCTCGTCGAGCAGCTAGATCCAATGGAGCTCCCTTTCGTAAACGAGCTCTTGGATCGCATCGCCGCCCTGGGGGTCGCTACGGATTACGACCAGGTTGGGCTTAAACCCGATCTAAGAGAAATTAACTCTCCCCAAGTCACCCACCACGTTGCCGTGGTAGAGACGCTGTGCAGCGACCCTTCATCTATTTTAAGGACTAGCTACGTCCGAATTCCCGACCCCTCCAAGCCGGATACCCGCGGAGGGGGAGATATAACGCAAGACCTGAGCTTAGGACCAGGGAACGGGCCGGATTCACTGGACAACATCCAAGAATCCGAACTTCAGAGTTCGGAAACTCTTCGGCCTCCGAATCTTGGATTGGGTGATGTTTCAGATTCAACGACACCCGCCCACCCAATCATAAGCGATCTCTCCCAAATCAGGCAGAGGCCCAACGAAACAGTACATCATTACTGGGCCAGATTCCTCCTGGTTATGAACAGGATAAAGGATTGCCGCGAGGAAGACGCAATCTCAATTTTTTGCAGTAATTGCACGAACAAGGGAATCCTTAACGCCGTAAGTCATCGTGATATCACACGCTTCGCTGACTTGGCGTCCATAGTACAAAAATACTGTGCGATGGAAAGCGCCTGGAAAACCGAAATAAATTTTTGGGATAATCCGGCCTTGAATAGTAATCCCGTCAGAACTAAGAGGGTGCATCATCACAGGACACCCGGGATAAACACCAAAAAGCCAAAACCCTCTACAGGACATGGAACCGTACTGAAAAGATGGCTTGATGGACCCTGTAGAATTCACAATACAGAGGACGCCACACCAACTCACAGCCTTAGAGCATGTTGGATACTCCGGCAGGTGGCCAAAATCGGCGAGGACCTCTTAATTCCGGAGGCTGCGGAAAGCCAGCCCAAGGACACCAGTACCGTTCTGACAGTCTTCGAGACTTTCACATCAAACAATGTGCGCAAAAGAACACTCCGCAGCCTGGCCAAAGTCTATCAAGTTGCAACGATAAACCCATGGAGCGACACTGCCATTACCTTCAACACAAGTGATGAACCTAGATTCCGAACAGCCCGAGCACCAGCTGCATTGGTCCTCAATCCCATAGTGGACGGCTTTCGCCTCACCAAGGTGCTCATGGATGGAGGCAGCGGACTGAACCTCATTTATGAGGAAACTCTTCAAAAAATGAAAATAGACTGGAACCGCGTCGAGCGAAGCAGCACAACCTTTAGAGGAATAATCCCCAGTCGGGAAGCGCGCTGCACAGGAAAAATCACACTAGATGTGGTGTTCGGCACGCCGGATAACTACAGGTCCAAAGAAGTCACGTTTCACGTGGCCCCGTTTAAGAGCGGATATCACGCTTTACTAGGGCGGGAAGCATTCACAATCTTCCAAGCAATACCCCATTACGGGTATATGAAGCTTAAGATGCCTGGGCCGAATGGAATTATCACTCTAGCTAGTGATCCGGACATAGCACTCCGCGCCGAAAACAAGACGGCCGCATTAGCCCTTGAGGCGCTATCCGAAGCCTTAGCGGCCGAGGAACTGACTGCGCTGCGCTCCACGGTTAATAGGGATGATGTGATACTCGATAAGAGATCCAAATCCACATCCTTCAAGCCAGCCGACGAAACAGTCAAATTCCAGCTCCACCCAACGGACCCCAATAAAACAGCTTCAATCGGGGCATGACTGAACCCTGATGCAGACGCCGCACTACGAGAGTTCCTACGAGAGAACTGGGACATCTTCGCCTGGCACCCTTCAGACATGCCAGGGATCCCACGCAGGCTGGCCGAATACAGCTTAAATATCCTAAAAGGATTTAAACCTGTCAAACAAGCCCTTCGGCGTTTTTCCGAACCCAAGAGACAGGCTATGGGAGAGGAGCTAGCCAAGCTATTGGAGGCTGGATTCATCAGAGACATAAAACATCCGGACTGGCTAGCAAACCTGGTGATGGTACCAAAGAAGGACAAATATTGGCGCCTGTGTGTCGATTTTAAAGACCTTAACAAGGCTTGCCCAAAGGATCCCTTCCCCCTCCCCCGCATCGATCAAATTATCGATGCCACCGCAGGACACGATTTGTTGTGTTTCCTCGACGCATACTCCGGTTACCATCAAATCAAGATGGCAGAATCAGACCAAGCTGCAACAGCATTCATCACACCATACGGCCCATTCTGCTTCAACACAATGCCCTTCCGGCTAAAAAACGCCTGCGCAACATATCAGCGCATGATCCAGACATGTCTAGCAAACCAGATCGGCAAAACAGTGGAGGCGTATGTGGATGATGTGGTCGTCAAATCAAGACATGTTGAATCCCTATTAAACGACTTGAGGCTTACATTCGATAACCTCTGACAATATGACATCAAGCTCAACCCAGAAAAATGCGTCTTCGGCGTCCCAGCCGGAAAGCTCTTCGGCTTCATTGTATCCGGTAGAGGAATTGAAGCAAACCCAGCCAAGATCCGAGCTTTGTCACAATTGGATGTCCCAAAGGACCTTAAACAAATACAAAAATTAACCGGGTGCGTGGCGGCTTTAAGCCGCTTCATCTCCCGCTTGGGAGAAAAGGCACTACCCCTCTATCGCCTCCTTCGGCGCACCGAACACTTCGAGTGGACGGAGGCCGCCACGGCCGGACTTGATGAAATAAAAGCCATATTGGCAACAAACCCAGTCCTGGCCGCGCCGAACACCGGTGAACCAATGTTATTGTACATTGCAACAACACATCAAGTTGTCAGCGCAGTGCTCGTTGTTGAGCGGGAAACGGATGGACACAAATTCCCCCTTCAAAGGCCGGTCTACTACGTATCCACTGTCCTCACTCCATGCAAATCACGGTACCCGCATTATCAAAAGATTGCATACGCGGTATTCATGGCATCCCGAAAGCTACGACACTACTTTCAAGAATGTTCCATAACAGTAGCCTCGGAAGTACCACTCAACGATATTATCAACAACCGCGACGCAACGGGCCGGATTGCAAAATGGGCCATCGAGCTCCTCCCGTTCGATATAACCTATAAGCCACGGCGAGCTATTAAATCGCAAGTTTTGGCCGACTTCGTCGCAGAATGGACGGAGGCTGAGCTCCCTAAAGAGTACGGCACATATTCAAACTGGATTATGCATTTTGACGGCTCCAAAATGTTGGCCGGACTGGGGGCTGGCGTCGTCCTGACGTCCCCCATAGGAGACACAGTCCAATATGTGCTCCAGATCATGTACATAGATTCCAACAATGCAGCCGAATATGAGGCTCTCCTACACGGTCTCCGGATAGCAGTATCCATGGGTATCCAACGCCTAGAGGTACGCGGGGATTCAAACCTCGCGATATCCCAAATAAATGGAGACTTCGACGCCAAGGACCCAAAAATGGCAGCTTACCGCAACGCCGTCCTAAAAATGTCAGCTCGGTTCGAAGGGCTGGAGTTTCACCATATAGCCCGAGAAAACAATCAAGCAGCGGATGTCCTGGCACGCATCGGAGCAAAACGGGATGCAGTCCCCCCCAACATCTTTTTGGAAAGATTGTTCAAGCCATCCGTAGCATGGGAGGGGGAACCCGCAAATAACAGCCCGGACCCAGCCGCACCACTCGACGCCGAACAATCTGACACAATTGGAGGCTCTGCCAATGAAATTACACCTTCAGCCCACGTAATAATGGCAGTCATTGCCCCGTGGACAGAACCATTCCTAGCCTACCTTACTAGGCAGGAACTCCCGGAGGACCAAAATGAGGCCCGCTGCATAGTGCGGCGATCTAAAGCCTATAGAGTCCATGAGGGAGAGCTTTATAAGAAAAGCACTACCGGAGTCCTTCAAAGGTGCATCTCCGAAGAGGAAGGGCGGAACCTTCTGGCTGAAATTCATGCCGGACTCGGTGGTCACCACGCCCTGCTCGGTCCCTTGTTAGCAAGGCTTTCCGTAAAGGCTTTTATTGGCCGACGGCCCGGGCAGACGCTCAGGACCTAGTCCAACGATGCGCTGGTTGCCAACTTTTTGCCAACCAAAGCCATATACCACCCACCGCACTCCAAACTATACCCATCACCTGGCCTTTTGCGGTCTGGGGGCTTGACATGGTCGGACCCCTTAAAGGTGGGACCGATAGGAAAAAATACTTACTGGTCATGGTGGATAAATTCACCAAATGGATAGAAGCCAAGCCTGTTAAAACGGCCAAATCCGGACCTGTGATAGACTTCATATCCGGGGTTGTACACCGTTATGGCGTCCCCCACAGCATGATAACCGATAACGGTACAAACTTTACCGCCGACGAGGTAAAACTCTGGTGCAAAAACATGGGCATCAAGCTCGATTATGCTTCCGTCTATCACCCACAAACCAACGGCCAGGTCAAATGCGCAAACGGTCTTATCATGAGCGGCATTAAACCCAGACTGGTGCGGTCCCTCAAGGAATCTAACACGCACTGGGTAGAGGAGCTCAACTCCGTGCTATGGGGGCTGCGGACCACGCCAAATTGCACCACCGGATACACACCATTTTTTATGGTGTACGGCGCATAGGCAGTTTTGCCCTGCGATATAATTCATGACTCACCTAGAGTGCGCATGTACGAAGAAAGAGAAGCCGAGCTCGATCGGCAGGACAACTTGGACGCCCTGGAGGAGGAGCGTGATGTGGCAAAAGCCCGTTCCGCATTTTATCAACAGCAGGCCCGAAGATATCAAAGCAGAGAAGTACGGGCCAAAAATTACAATGTTGGTGAACTAGTTCTACGCCTGCCGGATAAGAAAAAGGACAAACTCAAGCCCAAGTGGGAAGGTCCATTCATAATTGACCAAGTCCTGACTGGCGGGGCGTACCGCCTGTGAGATGTGTCGGATAACCGACTCGAGCCGAACCCGTGGAACGCCACCCGTCTCCGAAGATTCTATGCCTAGCGCCGGACTATGTGTTCGTCTCCTTCCTCTGTCCATTTTTTGCATTTTTCTGTCTTACATTTCTCTCCTTCCCCTCTTTTCTTTTATAGCCCTTAAAGGCTCATCTAGTAACGCGCCACTCGCGCTCATTAAACCCGGGGGCTTCTTTAACAGAAGCTTATTTATACGGGCTTCCCACCCAACACATGCGTCAAACTTCCGCATGTACCTTTTTCTTCAACATTATATGCATCGATATGACTTAAGTTTTGGCCAAGCTGGGTTGCTTGGCTCCTGTGCTTACCCCTACATTCCCGATTGTTTGGCTAGGCGGTAAAGGGAGCACCTCTGCGATTGTTACTGCTGGGTCAGCCGGATGTGTACCTCAGACTGGGTGAAGCCGAAAGCTAGCGTTCTTAAGGGAATATTCGGTCGGTGAGATAAAAGATGATCTTTTTACTCATTTTATGCGCCCCCAGATGCTTTTTTCTGTGTCTTTTTACGCAGTCCGGACATGCACTTTAGGGCATGCCTCCCAGCGAAAGGAACCCCTAACGAAACTATTCTCTCTGGAAGATGTTTCTTACTAACCATGTAATATAACGTAACTAGTTGGGCACTTGTCTGATAAAGCACTAATGACCCCTACGCCTGGTCTCCACGCATACCATGGTTCTTATATAACCGCTATGGTATTCGGACACACTCCGGACCGTCAGGTCCTGAGGTTGAAGCGAAAAGGTCGGCAACGACAAACGATCTACAATCCAAAATTACATAGTCATTACACATGTCAATTCAAAATTACATAGTCATTCTGACTGATTGTATTCCTCTTCTATACCATCTAACAGGCTGTCCAATTTACAGTCCTGCTGGGAATACTTCGCGGCCAACTCTACTTGGCCGTATACTAAGCTCACAGGGATCTCCTTCCCGTCAGGCCCCACTGGTCCGACCTCGGCCATGTGGTTTGGGTCAGACTTTGTAAAACGGGTCTTCACCATGGCCTAGGCTTCCCTAGCGCCTTGTCGGCAGGCCGATATCTTCCACAACTGGAAGCACCGCCGAGCTCCCTTCAGCTTCTCCGCAAGCTCTCCAAGGCCCTCGGGAATGGAGTGGGCAGGCCATAAGGCTTGGGCAACACCTCTCATCGCCTGCCAAATTTGCTCATGCAGTTGCATGAGTTCGGGAAGAAGGTCACCCGTAGAACTGGGCATCTCCTCTGCAGGACGACCTATGAGCATACCTACAGACATTACTCTGTTAGTCGACTTCCTCGCCGAACTCTTTTTTCAAAGTTCGTTCAAGCACTTACTAAATATGTTGCATCGAAGCCGCTGATTCTCCTTCGTGGAGTCTGACAGCTGGCCACGAACATCTTTAAGTTCGACGTCCAGCCTGGTGTTGGCATCCTGAAAATCATTCTTCTCTTGCCTCACCTTTGTCAATGTACTCTCACCGGCCTCTAGCCGGCGTAAGAGTTGTTGCTTTTCCAGATCGAGTCCGACGCCATCTGCAACATGGTTTGTCAGATTCGCACCCACACCGCACAATACTAATCTTTCGAAGTGTATCTTACCTGAGGGGGTCTCTTTGGGCTCCCCTGCTGCGGCTAGTGCGGCCTCTAGTTGGGCCTTGCACTTTTTCAGCTCCTGGGACAGTACAGTATTCTTCTCTGTAAGAACCTGCATATTAAATGATCCTTAAATCAATTGCTCCAACTGTTTCAAGTCTCGGGGGCTACTGGTATATATATATTTGACCAAAATTTTCTTACCCGTATGTCTTTTACATACTGCTCCGTGGCTCTGGCTAAACCATTTTGAGCGGAACGGAGGTACGCATCTCCCGAATTAAAGGCATCTAAAGCCTCTTGGGAGAAACAAGCATCGCGTAGAACTGTCCGACGACGCCTGTGGTTCATGGCACTCTCCACTTCAGAATTTGTGGCAGACAGCCTGTCCGCATCCTCTGTTGGAAGAGCGTCCGGTGTGCGCCTTGTGCTCGCCTCCGCTTCCTGGCCAAACGTTGGAGCCTGGCTAGTGGAGGCGCGATTGGCAACCTCTTCGGATGTAGTCCGGCGAGGTCTCTTCGTTCTAAAGATAGCACGGACGTTAATATGCCCTGACAGAATAACACCAGGGAAACAGAGGGTGCGCTATACCTTTGCGCCGGCATCTCAGTCCGGACTGCATTCCTTTTTGCCCCACGGGGTCCTGCGGCCCCTCGTTGGCTAGCCGCCGCAGGTTTGGCCTCCGGCCTCGGAAATCTCCCCTGCAAAACACGGTTGTCGTCAGAAATACCAGAATATGTGAGAGTGGAACCTCTCTCAAGGGAATGAGACTCCGGTTTCTATCACCTGGGAGGCCGGGATTAAACCTAGGTAATCAGCCGTGATGGCTACCAAGGTATTGTCCTTGCTTAGCTAATGGAACACCCCGTCGATAAGCTCCACCGATATGTCCGGGTCCTCTTCGGAGTCTGGATCGAGGGACCGTTCTGGGTCCTCGGGCTGTGGAGGGCGGCTGTTTATATCCTTTACCTCCTGTCGCAGTTCCTGCACTGAAGTCGTTAGACTACATATCTAGCCGTGGGAATATAAAACAAACGGGCAAGCGCAATTATTCACTTACCCAACATGGGGGGTCGTACATAGTAAATCCGGCCTGCGGATTGACGCGGAGGAATTCCTCCTTTTCTCCCTTGTACAAAGAGGATAAGATCTTTACTAGGGCGGCGGCTGAGGCCGGCCCCTTACGACCGTAACGGGTGGCGTCATCCTCCCCGTTGAAATCCCACATGGGGTGGCCTCTATATTGAAGCGGTTGCACCCCCCACATAATGCACGCGGGCATGACTCCAATCATGGTTAGTCCGGAATAAGCCAACAGTCTTATCCGGCCCATCAAGTAAAGGACGTCTCTGTCGCTTTCTCTCTGAGAGCTCCGCGGACGCCAGCTCATGCGTTTCTTCAATGGAGCACTGTTGAACTCAGGGAGACCGGCCCGGATAGGGTCCGGTAGCGGGACGTCATCTATATAAAACCATTCCGAAGGCCAGTCCTCGGACGCCTTCTTTGGGGTTCTGGATAGGTATCTGGTCCCGGCGATGCGCCATACTTCGGCTCCGCCCACTTGGTATATAGACCCCTTTTGAGAACGGGGCACCAGGCAGAATAACCTCTTCCACGGCGTGAAATGAGCCTCGACGCCTAAAAATAGCTCGCAAAGGGCGACGAAACCTGCAATATGCAATACGGAGGCGGGCATGAGATTGTGCAGCTGGAGGCCGTAGAACTCCAGAAGCCCGCGGAGAAATGGATGAATTGGAAATCCCAGTCCCCTTATTAGATAGGGGACGAGGCACACCCGCTCTCCTTTAGAAGGATTGGGGGTGCTCTCCACTTGTTTTCCGCCATTATAGGTGGCGAGACCGGCTTGGACCGGGACCATGTATGCCTGAGGGAGAAATCCCTTGGCCTGAAGTGAAGCTAACTTGCTATGCTGGATGGTGCAACTCTCCCAGTCCCCGGGTTTGGGACCGGAGGGGCGAGGGGAGGAGCTGCGACGGCTGGTCATGTTGGAATGGACCTTTGCTGAAAGCGCTCTGATGATAATTCGTGAAAAGGAGAAGATGTTGTTTGGACCTAAATCCCCATCCCGTTAAATAGGCGGCTCGGCTTTTCGCATTTGTTTGAACACGTGGAAGACGGCCATTATTGGGCATGGAAGCCGAGGAGCACTACAAAAATCGGACATTATTCCTACAGGTACACAAGATTTGGAGAAGAACCCACCTTGCAATGCCGAACAATCTACGCGCCGGACTCATCGTCATTGAAGCCTGGTTCGGGGGCTACTGAGCGAGTCCTGGGTTAGGGGGTGTTCGGGTAGCCGGACTATACCTTTAGCCGGACTCCTAGACTATGAAGATACAAGATTGAAGACTTCGTCCCGTGTCCGGATGGGACTTTCCTTGGCGTGGAAGGCAAGCTTGGCGATGCGGATATTCAAGATCTCCTACCATTGTAACCGACTTTATGTAACCCTAACCCTATCCGGTGTCTATATAAACCGAAGGGTTGTAGTCCGTAGGCAATCAACTCCATAGACAACAATCATACCATAGGCTAGCTTCTAGGGTTTAGCCTCCTTGATCTCGTGGTAGATCTACTCTTGTACTACCCATATCATCAATATTAATCAAGCAGGACGTAGGGTTTTACCTCCATCAAGGGGGCCCGAACCTGGGTAAAACATCATGTTCCCTGCCTCCTGTTACCATCCGACCTAGACGCACAGTTCGGGACCCCCTACCCGTGATCCGCCGGTTTTGACACCGACACTCAGGATTTATGCTTGAGATATGATTATACTTGTTGCTCTAGGATGAATGCTCCACACCTTTCCTTTTCATGCAAATTTAATGATAATGAAACCTTAGCTTCTTATAGTAATGGTAGATATGATTATTATGATGTGGAACGAATAGAAGAATTTGTTGCTTTTAAGGGTGCTTATGAAATTGAATCTTTGTTTAAAAAGTTTGAAGCTTTTGAGGATGATGTTTATAGACCTGCAAATTTTGCCATCCTTAAATATTGTTATGATAATTATAAATATAATTCCGATATTGATGAATTTATTGAGAAAATCTCAGTTGTTCGAGAAGACACTAATATTTTGCAGGAGTCTATGGAAGAAGAAATTGATGAAACTGTGAGGTCATTGGATGAAAAAGATGATGAGGAGAGCGAAGAACAAACGGAGGAAGAGCGGACTAGCTACCCGTGCCCACCTTCTAATGAGAGTAACTCTTCAAATCATACATTGTTTAATGTCCCTTCGTTCTTACCAAATGATGAATGCTATGATAATTGCTATGATCCCGTAGATTCATTTGAAATATCCCTTTTTGATGAACTTGATGCTTGTGGCCAAGATGCCAATATGAATTATACTTATGGAGATGAACTTGCTATAGTTCCTTATGTTAATAATGAAATTTTTGCTATTGCACCCACACATTATAGTCCTATCATCTTTTTGAATTCTCCCAACTACACTGTATCAGAGAAAACTCCGCCTATGTTGTCTCAACATGGCCGGTCCCAAGCCCGGGTAAAGGAGGAGGGTTGTGATAGGCTTGGCGAGCCAACGTAAAAACTCAGCCACTCTTATGGATGAAACCCAAAATATTTTCTTTGGGGCGTAACCCTCTCAGCGACGCGCTACATCGGAACCCGGGTGTGGTGGAAAATGGGCAAGGGCCGGGCCGTCACCCCCAAGGTGGCGCGCTGTATCTTGATCCGGATACGGTGGCAAGTGAGCAAGGATCGGGTCGTCGCATCCTTAGTGGCGCGCTACATCGGCGCCCGGATGTAGTGGAAAATGGGCAAGGGTCTTCGCATTTGACTCGACGAGTGCGAAGGGTAAGGAAGCTAGCCGAGCCTAGGAGGATTCGCTTAGGTAGCTGGAATGTAGGGTCTCTGACAGGGAAGCTTTGGGAGCTAGTTGATGCAGTGGTGAGGAGAGGTGTTGATATCCTTTGCGTCCAAGAAACCAAATGGAGAGGACAGAAGGCGAAGGAGGTGGAGGATACCGGCTTCAAGCTGTGGTACACAGGGACGGCTGCAAACAGAAATGGCGTTGGCATGTTGATCAACAAGAGCCTCAAGTATGGAGTGGTAGACGTCAAGAGACGTGGGGACCGGATTATCCTGGTCAAGCTGGTAGTTGAGGACTTGGTTCTCAATTTTATCAGTGCGTATGCCCCGCAAGTAGGCCACAATGAGAACACCAAGAGGGAGTTCTGGGAAGGCCTGGAAGACATGGTTAGGAGTGTACCGATTGGTGAGAAGCTCTTCATAGGAGGAGACCTCAATGGACACATGGGTACATCTAACACAGGTTTTGAAGGGGCGCACGGGGGCTTTGGCTATGGCATCAGGAATCAAGAAGGAGAAGATGTCTTAAGCTTTTCTCTAGCCTACAACATGATTGTAGATAACACCCTCTTTAGAAAGAGAGAATCACATCTGGTGACTTTTAGTAGTGGCCAACACTCTAGCCAGATTGATTTCATCCTCTCGAGAAGAGAAGATAGGCGTGCGTGCCTAGACTGTAAGGTGATACCTGGAGAGAGTGTTGTACCCCAGCATAAGCTGGTGGTTGCTGACTTCCGCTTTCGGATTCGTGTCCAGCGGGATAAGCATGCCAAAGTCGCTAGAACGAAGTGGTGGAAGCTCAAGGGGGAGGTAGCTCTAGCGTTCAAGGAGAGGGTCATTAAGGAGGGCCCTTGGGAGGAAGGAGGAGATGCGAACAATGTGTGGACGAAGATGGCGACTTGCATTTGTAAGGTGGCCTCGGAGGAGCTTGGAGTGTCCAGGGGAAGGAGAAGCGAAGATAAGGATATCTGGTGGTGGAATGATGATGTCTAGAAGGCGATTAAAGAGAAGAAAGATTGCTTCAAACGCCTATACCTGGATAGGAGTGCAGACAACATAGAGAAGTACAAGATGGCGAAGAAGGCCGCAAAGCGAGCTGTTGGTGAAGCAAGGGGTCGGGCATATGAGGACCTCTACCAACGGTTAGGCACGAAGGAAGGTGAAAGGGACATCTATAAGATGGCCAAGATCTGAGAGAGGAAGACGAGGGATATTGGCCAAGTCAAATGCATCAAGGACGGAGCAGGCCAACTCTTGGTGAAGGACGAGGAGATTAAGCATAGATGGCGGGAGTACTTCGACAAGCTGTTCAATGGGGAGAATGAGAGTTCTACCATTGAACTGGACGACTCCTTTGATGAGACGAGCATGCGTTTTGTGCGGCGAATCTAGGAGTCTGAGGTCAAGGAGGCTTTAAAAAGGATGAAAGGAGGCAAGGCGATGGGCCCTGATTGTATCCCCATTGAGGTGTGGAAAGGTCTCAGGGACATAGCGATAGTATGGCTAACAAAGCTTTTCAACCTCATTTTTCGGGCAAACTAGATGCCGGAAGAATGGAGACGGAGTATATTAGTACCAATCTTCAAGAATAAGGGGGATGTTCAAAGTTGTACTAATTACCATGGAATTAAGCTGATGAGCCATACAATGAAGCTATGGGAGAGATTCATTGAGCACCGCTTAAGAAGAATGACAAGCGTGACCAAAAATCAGTTTGGTTTCATGCCTGGGAGGTCGACCATGGAAGCCATTTTCTTGGTATGACAACTTATGGAGAGATATAGGGAGCAATAGAAGGACTTGCATATGGTGTTCATTGACTTGGAGAAGGCCTATGATAAGATACCGCGGAATGTCATGTGGTGGGCCTTGGAGAAACACAAAGTCCCAGAAAAGTACATTACCCTCATCAAGGACATGTACGATAATGTTGTGACAAGTGTTCGAACAAGTGATGTCGACACTGATGACTTCCCGATTAAGATAGGACTGCATCAGGTGTCAGCTTTGAGCCCTTATCTTTTTGCATTGGTGATGGATGAGGTCACAAGGGATATACAAGGAGATATCCCATGGTGTATGCTCTTTGTTGATGATGTGGTGCTAGTTGACGATAGTCGGACGGGGGTAAATAGGAAGTTAGAGTTATGGAGACAAACCTTGGAATCGAAAGGGTTTAGGCTTAGTAGAACTAAAACCAAGTACATGATGTGCGGTTTCAGTACTACTAGGTGCGAGGAGGAGGTTAGCCTTGATGGCCAGGTGGTACCTCAGAAGGACACCTTTCGGTATTTGGGGTCAATGCTGCAGGAGGATGGGGGTATTGATGAAGATGTGAACCATCGAATCAAAGCCGGATGGATGAAGTGGCGCCAAGCTTCTAGCATTCTCTGTGACAAGAGAGTGCCACAAAAGCTAAAAGGCAAGTTCTACAGGATGGCGGTTCGACCCGCAATGTTGTATGGCGCTGAGTGTTGGCCGACTAAAAGGCAACATGTTCAACAGTTAGGTGTGGTGGAGATGCGTATGTTGAGATGGATGTGTGGCCACACGAGGAAGGATCGAGTCCGGAATGATGATATACGAGATAGAGTTGGGGTAGCACCAATTGAAGAGAAGCTTGTCCAACATCGTCTGAGATGGTTTGGGCATATTCAGCGCAGGTGTAACGCCCTCGATGCAGCTATATCTCCCACGTGTCGAAGCACGACTTAGAGGCATAACCGCATTGAAAGCAATGTCGCAAGTGAGGTAATCTTCACACAACCCATGTAATATATAAGGGAAAGAGATACATAGTTGGCTTACAATTGCCACTTCACACAATTACATGAATAAAGCATTACATCAAACAGATACAATCAAGGTCCGACTACGGAACCAAAATAAAAGAAGAACCCCAAATGCGACAAGGTCCCCGATCGACCCCAACTGGGCTCCACTACTGATCCACTAGAACGAAAGAACACAAAGGACAAGATCTTCATCGAGCTCCCCCTGAGCTTGGTTGCGTCATCTGCACGGACTCATCGGCACCTGCAAACTGGTTTTGGCAGTATCTATGAGCCACGGGGACTCAGCAATCTCGCACCCTCGCGACCAAGACTATTTAAGCTTATGGGTAAGGTAAAGGTATGAGGTGGAGCTGCAGCAAGCGACTAGCATATATGGTGGCTAACCTGTTCGCAAAAGAGAGCGAGAAGAGAAGGCAAAGCATGAACGAAGAACTATGATCAAGAAGTGATCCTATAGCAACCTACGTCAAGCATAACTCCAACACCGTGTTCACTTCTCGGACTCCGCCGGAAAGAGACCATCACAGTTACGCACGCGGTTGATGCATTTTTAATTAAGGTCAACTTTAGGTTTTCTACAACCGGACATTAACAAATTCCCATCTGCCCATAACCGCGGGCACGGCTTTCGAAAGTTCAAAACCCTGCAGGGGTGTCCCAACTTAGCCCATAACAAGCTCTCACGGTCAACAAAGGATATTCCTTCTAGCGGGAAGACCCGATCAGACTCGGAATCCCGGTTACAAGACATTTCGACAAGGTAAAACTAAACCAGCAACACTGCCCGAATGTGCCGACAAATCCCGATAGGAGCTGCACATATCTCTTTCTCAGGGCACACTCAGATTGTCTTAGGTACGGGTAGGCCAGGCCAGAGTTGCCCCTGGTAGCCACCGGTAGCTGACAGGTTGGACCAACACTCAGAGGAGCACTGGCCCGAGGGGGTTAAAATAATGATGACCCTTGAGTCTGCAGAACCCAAGGGAAAGAAAAGGCTAGGTGGCGAATGGTAAAACCAATGTTGGGCATTGCTAGAAGAGTTTTATTCAAGGAGAACTGTCAAGGGGTTCCCATTATTACCCAATCGCGTAAGGAACGCAAATCCGGGAACATAACACCGATATGACGGAAACTAGGGCGGCAAGAGTGGAACAAAACACCAGGCATAAGGCCGAGCCTTACACCCTTTACCAAGTATATAGATGCATTAATTAAATAAGATATATTGTGATATCCCAACAAGTAAACATGTTCCAACAAGGAACAACATCTCCATGTTCCAACAAGGAACAAACTTCAATCTTCACCTGCAACTAACAACGCTATAAGAGGGGCTGAGCAAAGCGGTAACATAGCCAAACAATGGTTTGCTAGGACAAGGTAGGTTAGAGGCATGATAAGAAGTGGTAGGTATCGTAGCATAGGCATAGCAAAAGAGCGAGCATCTAGCAAGCAAAGATAGAAGTGATTTCGAGGGTATGATCATCTTGCCTGAGATCCTGCAAGGAAGAAGAACGAGTCCATGAAGAAGACAGACGGATGTAGATGAACGGGTCCTCACAAACGCGACGTTACCGGAACCGACCCAAAGAAGCAAACACCGGAAAGAAGCACACAACATAGTAAACAATCAACACATGAACATGGTATGATATGCGGGATGCGGTATGCGATGCATATGCATGATTTGCAAAGGAATGATGGAACCTGGACTCAACTTGGAAATCCAAGAGTGCCACTGGAAGGTGAGGTGATTTCGGTTGAAATCGATATAAAGATCGCCGGAGTCGAATGCACGGTTTGGAAATGGCAAGCAAAACAAATATGGCACCGGTCTATGATATACAACAAGTAGCCATCTAAATGCAACAAGTTAAACATGCTACAACACTCAAACATGGAAAAAAAATACCTGGAAGGGATCCATTCACGATGCTTGAGAAAAGATGAACACTGAGCTACGGCTAATTCATCCATTAATAGGTTCAAACAAGCATGGCAAAAGTGCAATTGGTAAACATGTTTCAGACTTGGTGAAATTAACACTTGTCTGGAATTTCAGATCAGGTAGCACACTTTGGAGCAAGAAAACTATATGCTACAGGAACTTAACATGGCAAAGTAAAGCATGGCATGGATCTACTCAAAGATCTTAACAAAAGTCCCTTAGTGAACTTGAGCCAAAAGGGATCAGAAAATACAATTGCAAGTATGTGAACATGGCAAAAACATAATCAGATTACAGACTTAGAGAAAAACTGGAACATGCAAATCAGATATCAAGTAGGCATGTTTACGAGCTCGATGCACTCACTACAATGCAAGGAATGACAATTTAAGCATACACCCATCAAGAATACACATTATACAAGCTAGACATGGCAAGAACAATAACATAGCATGCACGGAATCAACTACAACATCCTCGGCAAAATCGCTAACAAGTAGACAATCTGCCCAGATTCACGAAATAGTAAAAGTAGAGCTTGATTGACTCAAGCTAGGGTGCTCCATAATTGCAAACAAAGACATGGATGGATAGAGCACTACAAGATTAACAAATCATCCTTACTGATCATCCTCAAAAGATGCACGGATCACTAGGAAACAACATGGACATATGGCATATTGATAAAAACAGATCAAGGACTTGGTGGAATTGCTAAGTTCCTGAAATCAGCATTAACAAATGCACCACTTTGCAAGCTTGTGCTAGTCACCACACATATCACAAAAATACATGGATAGCACCTCTGTAAAGATGGCAAAGCATATAACAAAACACATGTAGAGCTCATGGGCATATCATGCACACAATAATCATGACAAAAATGACAAATAGCTATTTGGTGCAACAGATCTGACAACTAACTCAAATAGCACTCTCCCAACAGCATTTCGGGCATCAAGATGAGCTCAAATGAAAATTATGCAATGAGATGAAATGATGTACTCTCTGAGACGAACGTTTTGATATGCTAAACGCGCAAAACGGAGCTGCGAATGCAAAGTTACGACATGATGAACATGGGAATTTGAATCTGGCAATCTCGGGGACTTAGTAGAAATTATACCCTCCTCGAAAAGTCAACGGGACGAGGATATCCGGGACGAGGAGATCCGGATCGAGGGGGCCGCGTTTGGATGAGATCCCGGTGGATCGCATCCCGATCCACCGGATCCGACCGACGGGCTCCGGCGATATCTCCAGCGAGGGCGGTGGTGGCCGGCGATCGGAGCGGCGCGACGCGGGGCGAGACGGGCGGCGGGAGGCGGCGGAGATGGTGGCCGGCGGAAGGACGGCGCGCGGGGCGCGGAGTAGGCGCGGGCGGAGTACGAGGCGGCGGCGCACTCCGGCGAGGTCGTCGCCGGGCGGCGGGCAGCGCACGGCGGCCGACGCTGAAGGCGAGCGGAGGCGCGGGGCTCGGGTGCCTGCGGGTGGCGGCGGCGGCGTCCCGGGCCGGGAGGGCCCGAGCCGGGCCGCGGCGGGCCGCGGCGGCGGGGGAGGCGCGGCGACACTTGGCGCGAGGCCATTGGCGTGGACGGCGGCGGCGGGTTTGTCCGGCCGGGTCCGGACATGTCCGGCGCGGCGCGAGGGAAAAATTAGGGTTAGAGGAAGGGGAAGACCCGGGATTTTTCGTGGGGGATCTTTATATAGGGGTAGAAGGAGCTAGGAGAGTCCAAATGAGGTGCGGTTTTCGGCCACGCGATCATGATCGAACGACCGAGATGATGGAACAGGTTTAGGTGGGTTTTGGGCCACTTTGGAAGGGTGTTGGGCTGCAACACACACGAGGCCTTCTCGGTCTCTCAGTTAACCGTTGGAGCATCAAACAAAGTCCAAATGGCACGAAACTTGACAGGCGGTCTACAGGTAGTAAACCAAGGCCGCTTGGCAAGTCGCAGTCCAATCCGGAAATGTTTAACCACCACAAATGAAAAGAAGGTAGAAAGGACCACCGGAGGAGAACAGAGCGCCGGATTGCAAAACGGACAACGGGAAAAATGCTCGGATGCACGAGACAAACATGTATGCAAATGAAATGCACATGATGACATGATATGCAATGCATGACACACAAGCAATGACAAGGCAACAACAGCGAATAACTAGAGGACACCTGGCACATCGGTCTCGGGGCGTTACAGCAGGCCTCCAGAAGCTCCGGTGCATAGTGGACGGCTAAAGCGTGCGGAGAATGTCAAGAAAGGGCGGGGTAGACCGAATTTGACATGGGAGGAGTCCGTTAAGAGAGACATGAAGGATTGGAGTATCACCAAAGAGCTAGCTATGGACAGGGGTGCGTGGAAGCTTGCTATCCATGTGCCAGAGCCATGAGTTGGTTGTGAGATCTTATGGGTTTCACCTCTAGCCTACCCCAACTTGTTTGGGACTAAAGGCTTTGTTGTTGTTGTACACTGTATCGGAGAAGTTTGCTTTTATTAAGGATTAGATTGATGGGTTGCCTTTTACTGTTGCACATGATGATTTTGATGAATATAATATGCATGTGCTTGCTGCTCCTACTTGCAAATATTATGAGAGAGGAACTATATCTGCACCTCTCTATGTCTCCAACACGATAAAATTGCAAGAAACTGCTTATGCTATGTATTGGCCATTACTTGATGTGCATGAATTGTTCTTGTATGACATGTCGATGCATAGGAAGAGAGTTAGACTTCGTCATTGCATGATATATGTTGCTTTGTGCTCACTACTAAATGCCAAATCTTTGTTAATTAAAATTGGCTTTGGTATACCTTGGGATCCGGGAGGATCCATCACTTGAGCACTTTATGCCTAGCTTAATGGCTTTAAAGAAAGCGCTGCCAGGGAGACAACCCAAAATTTTTCGAGAGTCATTTATTTCTGTTGAGTTCTTTTATAAAGTTTAAAAACAAAAAATATATGGAGGGGAACTTAAAACTTCACAAAAAGAAAAGTGAAAGTGAGATGGACGAGCACCGTGGAAGCGGGAGCATGCCTTGAACTTTGTTCATGCCCATGGAAACTTTGTGAATCTTGAATTTCAGAAACTTTTCAACAAAAATAATTATCCCCTTGTACAATTCCATTGTATTAAAAAATAATGTGCCAAGATTCCATTGTAAATTGCTTGTTGGTATGTGCGGTGCAAAAACAGAAACTTTGGCTGTAGTGCACGATTTTACATTTTTTACTGGACTTCGAAAGCTTCTGAAACCTTTTGCACAGTCTCTCTATACAAAATATTTATTTTTCCTAATTAGTTCAGAATTTTTGGAGTACATTAGTATGGTGAATGTTCAGATTACTATAGACTGTCATGTTTAAGACAGATTCTGTTTTTGATGCATTATTTTGCTCGTTTTGATGAAACTATTGATTCTATTAGTGGAATAAGCCATGAAAAGGTTATATTACAGTAGCTACAATGCAAAAAAAATATGAATTGGTTTGCAACAGTACTTAGAGTAGTGATTTGCTTTATTATACCAACGGATATTACCGAACTTTCTGTTGAGTTTTGTGTGGATGAAGTGATCAAAGATCGAGGAGGTCTCGATATGAGGAGAAGGAGGAGAGGCAAGAGCTGAAGCTTGGGGATGCCCAAGGCACCCAAAGTAAATAGTCAAGGGGACTCAAGCGTCTAAGCTTGGGGATGCCCCGGAAGGCATCCCAACTTTCTTCAACAAGTATCAGTATGTTTTCATTCTCGTTTCGTTCATGTGATATGTGTGAATCTTGGAGCGTCTTTTGTGTTTATTTTTCATTTTTATTTTATGAACCACGCTGGTATGAGATAGTCCATGGTTGATTTATAGAATGCTCATTGCACTTCACTTATATCTTTTGAGTGTGGCTTTATAGAATGCTTCATGTGCTTCACTTATATCATTTGAAGTTTTTATTGCCTGTTTCTCTTCACATAAAAACCGTTATTTGAAGAATGATCTTTTGCTTCACTTATATTTATTAGAGCATGGTCTTTTGTAGAAAGAATTAAACTCTCATGCTTCACTTATACCTATTTAGAGAGTCAACAGGAATTGGTCAATTGCATGGTTAGTCATAAAATCCTACATGAAACTTATGGATCACTGAATATGATATGTTTGATTCCTTGTAATAGTTTTGCGATATAGAGATGGAATATGTGAGAGGTACTAGTAAACGGTTGTGGTTAGTAAGAATATTGGTGTTAAGGTTTGTGATTCCCGAAGCATACATGTATAGTCTCTCGTTATGCTATGAATTTGGAGCATGATTTATTATTAATTTTCTTGCTTATGAGTGGCGGTCGAGGACGAGCGATGGTCTTTTCCTACCAATCTATCCCCCTAGGGGCATGCATAGTAGTACTTTGCTTCGAGGGATAATAAACTTTTGCAATAATTATATGAGTTATTTATGACTAATGTGAGTCCATGGATTATACGCACTCTTACCTTTCCGCAATTTTCTAGCCTCTACGGTACCATGCATTGCCCTTTCTCACCTCGAGAGTCGGTGCAAACTTCGCAGGTGCATCCAAATCCCGTGATATGATATGCTCTGTTGCACATAATCCTTATTATATCTTCCTCAAAACAGCCACCATACCTACCTATCATGGCCCTTCCATAGCCATTCCAAGATATATTGCCATGCAACTTCCACCGCTTCGGTTTGATGACTTGAGCATTCATTGTCATATTGTTTTTCATGATCATATAGCTGACATAGCAGTTGTGGCTTAGCCACAGTTCATCATTTTTCATACATGTTACTCTAGATCATTGCACATCTTGGTACATGCTAGAGGCATACATATAGAGTCATACTTTGTTTTTTTGAATATGTACTGCAAGGCAACAGCCTCACAGCTCTTTATTGAAAACAACAAAGAACAAAGTCCTATTACAAGTCCATACAAGAATAGAAAAAGAGGAAGACAGAAATACTTACAAAGTTACAACCCAAGCAGGGCAAAGAAAACACTACCTAGGGAAGGCTAGAGATCCAAGTTAGAAGGCTATCCTTGTATTTACATTTTATCCTATGAGAAAGAAGGGTTATGTCATGGATGAAGTTATGCCTCCAAGCTCTGAAAGAAGGTGTCTCATTCCTGAAAACCTTGCCATTCCTCAAGATCCAAATGTTCCAAGCTGCTGTAAAGACCACTTCAGTGAAGAAAGAATGCCCAAAATCCTTCCTAGCCTTTACTGTCATGTTGTAAGTTGTCATCCCAGGCTGCGTGTCCCAGATAATCTGCAGGTAATTCCAGACTCTAATGCTAAAATTACAAGAGAAGAACAGATGCGCACGATCTTCATGGATCAGATATGGACATAGGACACAAGTATTGTCTTCCACATGCCAATGCCTTTTGAGTAGCATGTCGCTGGTGTTTAAACGATCCCTTAGCAGTAACCAACCAAACATTTTGATTTTCAATGTACATGAAGATTTCCAAATCCATTGGAAGATTGGATCAACAACAATATGCTGATGCTCATACACATAAAAGGATTTCGGTCTGAAACAAACCTTATGAAAAGGCCAAATCCATACATCATGAGTTGCAGAGCAAGAATAATCATGAGTCAGCTGTTGAAGACATTCCAGCTCAGCAAAGGCCTGTGTAGATATGGGCAAATGCAGATTTGACAAAAACTCCTGGGAAAGCACATCAGACACTGAAAGTTGCTCATCAATAACAAAGGAGAAGAGCCTAGGAAATTTTTCCCTGAGACTGAAACCCTTAAGCCATCTGTCAGACCAAAAGAGAATGGACCTGCCATCACCCAACGCTGGAGTAGCCATCTGACAATATTTGTCAACCAATTTAAACACATCATGCCACCAAAAGGATCCACAGAGCGTGGTAATATGAGGGACAGAGTTGGCATAGTATGCATTTCAAATAAGGCCAACCCAGGGGATGTCATGATGATTATAAAATTTGTGCAAGAACTTCATAAGCAAGGCCTCATTCTGCACCCTGAGATTAAGCACACCAAGACCCCCTTTGTTTTTTGGTAAGCATACCAAGTCCCAAGCGGCTAGAGATTGTCTCAGAGTATCAGAGTTTCCTCTCCATAAACATTGTCTCTGAATTCTTTCAATTTGCTTCAAAATACCAGTTGGGATGACTAGTGTGCACAGGAAGTATATAGGCATTGATGTTAGGACAGAGTGGAGCAACTGCAACCTGCTACCTTGATTTAGAAAACATGAAGTGGCAGACAATCTTCTTTCGATCCTATGCACTAGGGGCATGAGGTCTTGGATTGAGGGCCTTGTAGTCCCCATGGGTAGACCCAAGTAAGTAAAAGGCATGGATCCTATGGTACAGCCAAGAATTGAGGCTAACCTGTTAGCTTCATCTGATGACAAGTTCATAGGCACCATAAGGGATTTTGTAAAATTTATAGATAATCCTGTTGCCGTAGCAAAAACATCAAGCATGTCTTTAAGAGCAAGCAGTTGGTGATCAATAGCAGGAAGCACAATTAGTGTATCATCAGCGTACTGAACAATGGGGTAATCCTGACTGTTGGAAGGGATTGGCAAAGTCAGAATTCCTTTACTGCACATGTCATTGACAACAGACTGAAGCAGGTCAACGGCAAGGACAAAAAGAAGAGGTGACATTGGGTCTCCTTGCCTAACTCCTCTTTTACATTTAAAATGATTGCCAGGAACACCATTAAGAAGCACAGAAGAAGAGCCAGAAGACAAAATAGTTTGCATCCAGGAGATCCATTTTTCATTGAAACCCTTTTATCTTAAGATACTAAGAATGGCATCATGCTCAATAGTGTCAAAGGCTTTAGTAAAATCCAATTTCAGTAGCACTATTGGTCTCTTTGAAGCATTACACTGGTGAATATAGAAGTGTGATACTTTGTTATAGGGATCGAGTTGTAATTTTTATTTCTTTTGAGTTATAAGTAAATAGAAGTGTGATGATCATCCATATTCATTTTTAGAGTAGTGCCCCAGTGAGGAAAGGATGATGGAGACTATGATTCCCCCACAAGTCGGGATGAGACTCCGGACAATGAGAGAAGAAGAAAAAAGAAAAAAGGAAAGAAAAAAAGAAAAGGAAAAAGAAAATAAAGAAAGAGAAGGGGCATGGTAGTATCCTTACCACACTTGTGCTTCAAAGTAGCACCATGTTTTTCATATGGAGAGTCTCCTATGTTGTCACTTTCATAAACTAGTGGGAATTTTTCATTATAGGATTAGATGCACACCCGCTTAGTTTCATATTGAGCTTTCAAACACTTATAGCTCTTAGTGCACTCGTTGCATGGCAATCCCTACTCCTCGCATTGATATCGATTGATGGGTATCTCCATAGACCGTTGGTTAGCCGCATCGATGTGTGACTTTCTTACTTTTTGTCTTCTCTGTATTTGCCCCTATCATCATACTCTATTCCACCCGTAGTGCTATATCCATGGCTTGCACTCATGTATTGCGTGAGGGTTGAAAAAGCTGAAGCGCGTTAAAAAGTATGAACCAATTGCTCGGCTTGTCATCGGGGTTGTGCATGATAAATACTTTGTGTTAAGAAGATAGATCATGACAAGACTATATGATTTTATAGGGATAGCTTTCTTTAGTGTTGATATTTTGAAAGACATGATTGTTTGTTGGGATGCCTCAGTATTGATGTATTTATGTCAAATTATAGATTATTGCTTTGAATCACTTATGTCTTAATATTCGTACCATGATTAGATATATGATCAAGTTTTTGCTAGGTAGCATTCCACATAAAAAAATATTCTTTTTTATCATTTACCTGCTCGAGGACGAACAGGAATTAAGCTTGGGGATGCTGATACGTCTCCGTCGTATATATAATTTTTGATTGTTTCATGCCAATATTATAAAACTTTCACATATTTTTGGCGACTTTTTAGATGATTTATTGTACTAACCTATTGATCTAGTGCCTAGTGCTAGTTCCTGTTTTCTGCATGTTTTTTGTATCGCAGAGTATCCATATCAAACGAAGTCCAAATGCAATAAAATTTTACTGAGAATTATTTTGGAATATATGTGATTTTTGGGTGTTGGAATCAACGCAAACGGAGGCCCACACAGCCCACAAGACACCAGGGCGCGCCAGAGGCCCCTAGCGTGTGGTGGTGGGTTGTGCCCTCCTCTAATGTCGGGTGGAGCTCTACTTCAGGCGCAAGGAAGCTTATATCCGGAAAAAAATTGTGTTAAAATCTCAGTGCAATCAGAGTTATGGATCTCCCGGAATATAAGAAACGGTTTTCGGCCAGATCTAGGAACGCGAAACAGAAGAGAACAGAGAGGGAGATCCAATCTCGGAGGGGCTCCCGCCCCTCCGCCGCCATGGAGACCATGGACCAGAGGGGGAACTCTCCTCCCATCTAGGGGGGCAAGGAATAAGAAGAAGGAGGGGGATCTCTCCCCTCTCTCTCCGTGGCGCCGGAACGCCGCCGGGGCAAGGATCGTGACGACGGTCTACATCAACAATCTTGCATCCATCAACACCAACTCTCTCCCCTCTATGCAGTGTGTAACACCTCTTATCCCCGCTATAATCTCTAATTAAACATGGTGCTCAACTCCATATTATTTCCCAATGATCTTTGGTTATCCTATGAGGTTTGAGTAGATTCGTTTTGTCCTATGGGTTAATCGTGATCTTGGTTGGTATGATTGTATATTTTATTTATGGTGCTGTCCTACAGTGCCCTTCGTCTCACGCAAATGTGAAGGGTCCCCACTGTAGGGTGTTGAAATATGTTCATGGTTTTCTTATTGTCGGTGTTGCGCGGGTGATAGCTGCCTAAGCGCGGATAAGTGGGTTATGGCGTATGGGAGTAAAGAGGACTTGATACTTAATGCTATCGTTGGGTTTCACGACCTTAATGATCTTTAGTAGTTGCGGATGCTTGCTAGATTACCAATCATAAGTGCATATGATCCAAGTAGAGAAAGTATGTTAGCTCATGCCTCTTCCTCATATAACATTGCAAGAATGATTAGCGGTACTCGTTATCGATTGCCTAGGGACAAATGACTTTCTTGTTGACAAAATCTATCCACTTTTATTACCTTAATTTATGCCTAGTTTTATTCGTGCAAAGTACTCGTAGTTTTATCCTTGCAAAATAGTTTCAGACTTGTTTCCGGTAAAGCAAACGTCAAGTGTGCGTAGAGTTGTATCGGTGGTCGATAGAACTTGAGAGAATATTTGTTCTACCTTTAGCTCCTCGTTGGGTTCGACACTCTTATTTATCGAAGAAGGCTACAAACGATCCCCTATACTTGTGGGTTATCAGGTCTTTAGAGGTATCTTCTAGTAGAAGCTCCATTCGTCGGTCTTATGTTGAACCAAGTGAAAATTCCATACGAGATGCCACCACCAAATCGTGTTTATGGCCATGCAATGATTTTATGGTGCATGTAGGTATTAAACAAGAATTTGAGCAATATGTTCACAATGCCGAGCTCGGTCCCTACATTTTAGATATGTGCAACCAACACCTCAATCTCACTGAATCATTTACTAAAGAATTTAAATTCCGTCCTCGTGAGTCCAGAGTGTCGTTTAAACTGTATGACTATCCTTTCACTTTACCCTTAGAGACTTTTTCTAACTTCTGCAAACTTCCATTTTGGGGTTCGTTGGACGAACCACCAAGATCTGAGTATGAGTTATTTTTGACTAGTCTTTTCTATGGTGAGACTAGAGGAGTGACGCAAGGTAGAATAAAGAGCCTTCATTTTTCCTCAATTCAATACTTTGCACTATTTAATGGAAATGCATTGTAGGCAAACAAGATTGTAGTACACTTTGTGCTCCAGACTTGAGCCTCGTATGCACCGCTCTCACCAATGACAAAAGTTATAACCTTGGAGCGATTGTTGCACGCAGGTGGCAACACAATGCTGGTAGTGGATATTTTTATGGTGGAATTTATGCCACACACATAACAAGAGAGCTGGGTGTTTCACCTTGGCCTTATGATCCTATCCTACCAACGCAGTACTTGGACTTCGACGCTATAAAACATCATAAGATCCTTAGTGGTGAAGCCCATAATTTTACTTATAACCTATTGTTTAAGAAAAGGTCCATTGTGGACACCTTTTTGCTTGCGCCTACTCTCTTTGATAGCAAGGGAAGATATTATGTTCTTGAGAGCGAGGCCCGAGCACATAACACAGTGGTTGTGGCTGCACGGCGGGCTGAAGCGTCTGCACCTAGAGCCTCCGTGAGCTATCACTCCGACCACTATGCAGGGTACTGACGGTGATTACCAAGTTAGGCCGAAATCCTACGCTTGGAGGAGTACACATTCCCACCGACATTACATTCATGTTCACACATTTCATTCCAGTTGTCAGTGCCCACACTTTGTCATTGTATTATCCATGTTAGATTTATTTTCTCGCCTTCTTCTTGTGTGTTTGAAAAACTTTGAGAAAAACCAAAAATATTTCCTACTTCTTTTCGGTTTTTCTTCCTAGTTGAATTATTTGTAGTATTAAAATAAAACCCCAAAAGATTTCCTTGTTCTTTTTTTTGCTTGTTGGGAGCTTTCCCGTGTAAATGGTTTTTCTCGGTTTTGTTTTTCCCTTTTATTTGCTTGTTCAAGAAAAACCAAAAACTCCAACAATATTTTAGTGTATTTCTGTGAATTCTTTTCCATTTTACTGAGTCATATCGAGGAGAAGACCACGATGAAAATGTTGAGTGGCTCTCAAATGCATTATTGTTGATCTAACAAAGAGCCCATATTACTTTGTCTTCTCCTTTTGAATAAAATGTTTGTAGATTCCAGCTTAGTCCATGGCACTCTTGCACTATTATTATTTCCAAATCGTTCGGTCGTGCAAGTGAAAGATAATAATGACGATATTTGATGAACTGGCTGTGGCAGGGAGAAACGAGTATGAACTCAACTTGTTTTGTTTTTGTAAATATGTTTAACCTACTATCCATGATTCAGCCTATTATGATAAAACATGTTTGCAATGACAGTTAGAGATTATAATTTCTCATGACATGCTTAAGTATCTAGGAGTGGATAATGATTTATCTTGGATGTCAACATTGCATTAAAATGATTGTGATGTAGTATGGTGATATGGTATCCTCCACTGAATGTTCGAGTGGCTTGACTTGGCACATGTTCATGCATGTAGTTGAATCAAAACCAACATAGCCTCTATGATATTTATGTTCATGGTGTTCATATCCTACTCATGCTAGTATCCAATGTTACTTATGCATAATGCATGTTCATGACCGTTTTCGCTCTCTAGCTGGCTGCTTCTCGACCTAATTGCTAGCCTTCGCCTATACTAAGAAGAATTGCTGCTTGTGCATCAAAATCCCGAAACCCAAGTTAGTCCAGATGAGTCCACCATACCTACCTATATGCGGTATTACCTTGTCTTCCTAATTAAATTTGCATGTGCCACCTCTAAAAACTTCAAATAAATATTCTTTTTTTGTGTGCCTGGATTGTTCATAGAGCGACAGGAGGTAGTTAGTATCTTCCATGCTAAGCGGGTTATTCTCATGATGAGTGTTTATTCACTCATCCCTGCACGAGAGGGGTAGTAATAGGGATTCCTAGTCCCGAATTCAAATTGCAAATAATTATACAAAACTCCCCCAGGACTATTGTTGGTATGGACGGTACCCGTTGTTTTAGACCAGCTGTGGAATGTGGTTGTTGGTGGAGGGGAGTAAACCTTTACTTTTATCACTTGGGAACCGCCACTAATGTGTGTAGCATGGAAGATACCGATAACTAATGGTCGCGAAGTAAACAAGAAGGGTGCATTTCTCAAAATTTCATTTACCTCTGTTTTGAAAACTTGAGCTTTGGCACCGCTGCAAATCACTGCTTCCCTCTATGAAGGGACTATCTATTTACATTTATGTTGTGTCGTCACCTTCTCAAATAAGCGCCAGAACCTGAGAGCACTATTGTCATCCTCATGCATTGTGTGTAGCTAATGTTGGGTGCATCATGATTGGATCTTTTCTACCATGAATTACAATGTTTAGTCGCCGCTTGAACTTTGGAGGTGCTCTGCATTTATGTTTTGCAGTCTCAGAAAGGGCTAGCGAGATACCACTATTGTCATGTTATATCATGGTTGTTTTGTCAATGTGTTGTTATTTGAGATATCTTATTATTGCTCGCTAGTTGATTATGCCATTGATATGAGTTAATATAATTTTTAAGAGTTATTGTCGACATGGTTAGTCATGATCTTGGCTGAAAACCTGGGTGCTACTTAAGCTTATTTATGTAAACAAGAACAAAAGAGTTCGTAAAAGTTTTTCTTTTTCACATTTAGTTTATCAACTGAATTGCTTGAGGACAAGAAAATGTTTAAGCTTGGGGGAGTTCATTTGTCTCCGTCGTATCCACTATTCCTCTTGTTTTGGACTCTAATTTGCATGGTTTGAATGAAACTAACCCAGATTGACGATGTTTTCAGCAGAACTACGATGGTGTTGTTTTTGTGCAAAAATAAAAGTTTTTGCATTGGAAAGAAACTTTGCAAGGAATTTTTATACAATAAAAGATAATTTCCGGAGCCAAGAACCATCGGAGGGGGGCACATCGATAGGCACAATCCACTAGGGCGCGTGTGACGCCCCGAGACCGACGCGCCAGGTGTCTTCCAGTTATTCGCTGTCGTTGCCATGTCATTCGCTTGTGTGTTGCATCTTGTCATGTCATCATGTGCATTGCATCATCCTGTTTTCGAAACTTGCATCCGTCCCGGTCTCCTTGTTCTCTCCGTTCTCCGTTCTGAGCCCAGACACACTTGCACGCGCCCGCGGCACGTCCAAAATAGTATTTTATAAGTGGCCAGAAAATGTTCTCGGAATGGGTTGAAAGTTGGCGTGTGGTCTTATTTTAGTGTAGGTAGACCTCCTGTCAAATTTCATCGCGTTCGGAGTCCGTTTGATGCCCCAACGAGTAACTATAGCGGCAGTATCGCCGGTCTTTTCGTCGGACGTTTTTGGTCTCCGAAAACTGTTGTCGGGCTTTCCCTCTCTTTCCTCTCTAGTCCGTCTACGCAGTCAGATACCTACTGCCTGGCCCAACCTAACCTCTCTCGGTTATGCCCGCGGCCGTCCTCGCACGCGCGTCCGAAAGTTGTCCCGGACCCGACCCGGACAGTCGTCACCAACGGATCCGGATCAACCCCGAACAACCTCCTGCATCTTCCGTTTCTTCATTTGACTACTCCGTTGACCCATAGCCATCCGATATCAATCACACGATCCAAAACTCCCTCCTTTCGTTATATATAGACCAAGCTCTACCTATTTTGGTCAAACCGTAGAAATTAGGAGGCTTGTCCCTTCACCCGCCGCCGCACTCTCCACCAATTCCCCTCTCAGGATCCTACCAGATTTGATCCCCACCAACCAGAGCCCTCCCATGGCTCCCTTCGAATCCTCCCTCTTCCTGGCCGAGGAACCAGCACAGCCGCACTTGAGCGCTCCCGAGGCCGAGCTCCTCCAACGCCGCGCCGCCCCGACGAGCCTGCCAGCCGGCGACCCCGTCCTCAGGTCGGCCCCGTCGCGCCATCTCTTCCTTCCCTTCCTCCTCTGGTTCTTCTCCCTCTCACTCACCCCGCCTCTCTCTCTCTACAGGTGGAATCCATGACGCCTCGTCCGAACCTCCACCACCGCTGCCTCCTCTGCCGACTTGAACCCTGCAGAATCAGGGCCTCGTCGTCCATGCCGACGTCCAGCACCCGATGCCGGCAAGCAGAAGTAGCAACTCACGTACCCCCGATTTCCCGAGCAACCTCGCTCCCCTGCCGTCTCCGGCACTGCGTCGCTAAGCCGCCCGAGCTCCTCCTTGCTCGCCTCCCTGCAGGAATCGAACAGCGCCGCCTCCCTCGCTCCAACTCCGCCGCTGCCTGTGTCTTCGCCAAGGCCTGTCGCCGCCGCGCCTACATCACCTGGAGTCGCCGCGCCCAGTTCCTCTGCCTCGTCTACACGAGCACGGGAACGTGCCCGCTTCCTCTGGCCACCAGAGTCCCGCTACTCCAGCCTCGCGCGCTCGTGCCGGAGCCAAGGGGGCCCCGACGGCCTGCATATTCCCCGCGCCAGCCGGCCTCCTCTCCAGCTTCGCGCCAAGTCCCACGTCGCCGGAGACGTTCCCGCCGCCTATCGCCTGAACCTGTTGTTGTCGTTGCTCTGTCTGCAGTAACGAGAAGGAGCTCTTTCGCCTGCCTCGCCTCGCTTTGACCACGCCTGGGCAAGCGCGCCGCTAGAGCAGGCCAAGGCCCAGCTCCCTCTTCGCCCCAGCCACGCACAGGCCTCAAGGCCTAATGTGAGCAGCACCCTGGCCTTTCCTCTGTTGGGCTAGCCGGATTCGGCCTGATATCTGGGTTTTTTTTTCAGTTCTGCAATTTAGTTATTATTCCAGAGACCGCAGTTTTGCAGAAAAACCCTTCTAGTTCATGCATTTAATTACTCCACAACCATGCATCGGATTTAAGCAAACTTAATATGTGAAGTGCTTAGAATTTTGTGTAGATCAATATTATGCCACTTTCATGCATGTTAAAAATGTTGTTTGTTTAAATTTGCTCATCTGCCATGTTAAAATGTTTTAATTCATAACTAAATAACCGTATCTCGGTTTTAAATAATCTTTATATGTAAATGGGGTAGAAATTTGCCTAGTTTAACATGGTGGCTTTGCTTTGCATGTTTAACAACCCTAAAATTGTGTTTAGGGCAGAACAGTACCAAACCTTAAAATATGCACATGAGGAGTTTCCGGACTTGTTGTTTGTTGTTCCGGCCTCATTTAAACTTGCCTAGATAGGTATTTTTCATTTGCTTCACCTCTTTCCATGTTAAACAACATTTAATATTGTTGGGTACATAAACGAGAGAGAACTAAATAAGACATGTGGTGTTCCGTCAATATGCACCTCGTTGCATATTGAGCTGCACTTAATTTGTAGTGTTATTTGTGCACTTTGCCATGCCATGCTTCATTAAACCAGACATGCATCATACTTGATTGTGCATAATGCCATGTTATGTGATGGTTGCTTACTATGTTGCTTGCTTCTTTCTGGGTTGCTTCTCTCGTTAGCTTCGGTTTCGTTCCGGAGTTGTGAGGATCCGTTCGACTCCGTCCGTTTGTCTTCTTCATGGACTCGTTCTTCCTCCTTGCGGGATTTCAGGCAAGATGATCATACCCTTGAAATCACTTCTATCTTTGCTTGCTAGTTGCTCGCTCTTTTGCTATGCCATGATACCTACCACTTGCTATACCATGCCTCCCATATTGCCATGTCAAGCCTCTAACCCACCTTTCCTAGCAAACCGTTGTTTGGCTATGTTACCGCGTTGCTCAGCCCCTCTTATAGTGTTGCTAGTTACAGGTGAAGTTGAAGTTTGTTCCATGTTGGAACATGGATATGTTGGGATATCACAATATCTCTTATTTAATTTAATGCATCTATATACTTGGTAAAGGGTGGAAGGCTCGGCCTTATGCCTGGTGTTTTGTTCCAGTCTTGCCGCCCTAATTTCCGTCATATCGGTGTTATGTTCCTTGATTTTGCGTTCCTTACGCGGTTGGGTTATAATGGGAACCCCCTGAAAGTTCGCTTTGAATAAAACTCCTCCAGCAAGGCCCAACCTTGGTTTTACATTTTCCTAATAACCTATTACCCTTCCCTTGGGTCGGCCAACCCAAGGGTTATCTTTATTTTAACCCCCTGGGGCTAGTGCTTCTCTAAGTGTTGGTCCGACCTGAGCGATGTCCGGCGCCCCTGGGTAACCAGGGTCTATGCCAACCCGACGTCTTGCTCATCCGTTGTGCCCTGAGAACGAGATATGTGCAGCTCCTATCGGGATTTGTCGGCACATTCGGGTGGCTTTGCTGGTCTTGTTTTACCATTGTCGAAATGTCTTGTAACCAGGATTCCGAGTCTGATCGGGTCTTCCTAGGAGAAGGAATATCCTTCGTTGACCATGAGAGCTTGTGATGGGCTAAGTTGGGACACCCCTGCAGGGTTTTGAACTTTCGAAAGTCGTGCCCGCAGTTATGGGCAGATGGGAAATTGTTAATATCCGGTTGTAGAGAACTTGAAACCTAACTTGAATTAAAATGCATCAACTGCGTGTGTAGCTTTGATGGTCTCTTCCGGCGGAGTCCGGGAAGTGAACACGGTTCTTGTGTTATGCTTGAACGTAAGTAGTTTCAGGATCACTTATTGATCACTTCTAGTTCACGACCGTGCATTGCTTCTCTTCTCGCTCTCATTTGCGTAAGTTAGCCACCATATATGTTGTTTCATTCCAGTTGATCAGTAGTGGAGCCCAGTCGGGATGATCGGGGATCTATGCATTAGGGGTTGTCTTCTTTTATTTTGGTTCCGTAGTCGGACCTTGATTGTATTCTGGATCATGTAATGCTATATTTATGTATTGTGTGAAGTGGCGATTGTAAGCCAACTCTATACTCGAACTCTTGATCCAGCAAAGTGTTGAGGGAGAGTTTCGTCAGCACGACGTCGTGGTGATGGTGATGGTGATGTGATCCGCGCAGGGCTTCGCCCATGCATTACATGAATATGACTGGAGGAGTAAACCGTGGAGGGAGACGCCGCACACGGCTTGGAACAATCGGTTTGTTGTCTCCAAGGGGTGCCCTGCCCACGTATATAAAGGAGGGAGAGGGAGGAGGCCGGCCAGGGGGCGCGCCATAAGGGGGGAGTCCTACTAGGACTCCTAGTCCTAGTAGGTTTCGCCCCCCTCTTATTCCTTCTCATGGAGGGGGAAAGGGGGGAAGGAGAGGGAGGAGGATAAGGAAAGGGGGCGCCGCCCCCTCCCCTAGTTCAATTCGGACTCCCATGGGGGGCGTGCAACCACCCCTTGTGGGCTGCCTCCTCTCACCCCTATGGCCCATAGTGGCCCATTACTTTCCCCCGGGGGGGGGGGGGTTCGTGTAACCTCCTAGTACTCCGAAAAATACCCGAAATGATTCGAAACCGTTCCGGTGTCCGAATACTATCGTCCAATATATCAATCTTTATCTCTCGACCATTTCGAGACTCCTTGTCATGTCCGTCATCTCAGTTGGGACTCCGAACAATCTTCGGTCACCAAAACAAATAAATCATAATACAAATCTTCATCGAACGTTAAGCATGCGGACCCTACGGGTTCGAGAACTATGTAGACATGACCGAGACATATCTCCGGTAAATAACCAATAGCGGAACCTGGATGCTCATATTGGTTCCTACATATTCTACAAAGATCTTTATCGGTCAAACCGCAATGACAACATACGTTGTTCCCTTTGTCATCGGTATGTTACTTGCCCGAGATTTGATCGTCGTTATGTTCATACCTAGTTCAATCTCATTACCAGCAAGTCTCTTTACTCGTTCCGTAATGCATTATCCCACAACTAACTCATTAGTCACATTTCTTGCAAGGCTTATCATGATGTGCATTACCGAGAGGGTCCAGAGATACCTCTCCGATACTCGGAGTGACAAATCCTAATCTCGATCTATGCCAACCCAACAAACACCTTCAGAGATACCTGTAGAGCATCTTTATAATCACCCAGTTACGTTGTGACATTTTATAGCACACAAGGTATTCCTCCGCTATCTGGGAGTTGCATAATCTCATAGTCAAAGGAATATGTCTAAGCCATGAAGAAAGCAATAGAAATAAAACTAAACGATCATAATTCTAAGCTAATGGATGGGTCTTGTCCATCACATCATTCTCCTAATGATGTGATCATGTTTATCAAATGACAACATATGTATATGGTTAGGAAACTCAACCATCTTTGATTAACGAGCTAGTCTAGTAGAGGCTTACTAGGGACACGGTGTTTGGTCTATGTATCCACACATGTATCAAGTTTTCGGTTAATACAATTCTAGCATGAATAATAAACATTTATCATGATATAAGGAAATATAAAATAACAACTTTATTATTGCCTCTAGGGCATATTTCCTTCAGTCTCCTACTTGCACTAGAGTCAATAATCTAGTTCACATCGCCATGTGATTTAACACCAATAGTTCACATCTTTATGTGATTAACACCCATAGTTCACGTCGCCATGTGACCAACACCCAAAGGGTTTAATAGAGTCAATAATCTAGTTCACATCGCTATGTGATTAACACCCAAAGAGCACTAAGGTGTGATCATGTTTTGCTTGTGAGAGGAGTTTAGTCAATGGGTTTGCCACATTCAGATCCGTATGTATTTTGCAAATTTCTATGTCTAGAATGCTCTGCATGGAGCTACTCTAGCTAATTGCTCCCACTTTCAATATCTATCTAGATCAAGACTCAGAGTCATCCAGATCGGGGTCAAAGTTTGCATTGACGTAACTCTTTACGACGAACTCTTTATCACCTCCATAACCGAGAAACATTTCCTTAGTCCTCTTTAGGTACCTAAGGATAATTTTGACCGCTGTCCAGTGATCTACTCTTGGATCACTATTGTACCCCCTTGCCAAACTCATGGCAAGGCATACAACAAGTTTGGTACATAGCATGGCATACTTTATAGAACCTATGACTGAGGCATAGGGAATGACTTTCATTCTCTCTATATATTCTGCCGTGGTTGGGTTTTGAGTCTTACTCAACTTCACACCTTGTAACACAGGCAAGAAGCCTTTCTTTGACTGATCTATTTTGAACTGCTTCAAAACATTATCAAGGTATGTGCTTTGTGAAAGTCCTATCAAGCGTCTTGATCTATCTCTATAGATCATGATGCCCAATATATAAGCAGCTTCACTGAGGTCTTTCATTGAAAAATTCTTATTCAAGTATCCTTTTTATGCTATCCATAAATTCTATGTCATTCCCGATCAACAATATGCCATCGACATATAATATCAGAAATGCTACAGGGCTCCCACTCACTTTCTTGTAAATACAGGCTTCACCATAAGTCTGTATAAAAAACCATATGCTTTGATCACCTCATCAAAGCGTATATTCCAACTCCGAGATGCTTGCACCAGTCCATAGATGGATCGCCGGAGTTTGCACACTTTGTTAGCACCTTTAGGATCGACAAAACCTCCTGGTTGCATCATATACAACTCTTCTTTAAGAAATCCATTAAGGAATGCAATTTTTGACATTCGTTTGCAAGATTTCATAAAATGTGGCAATTGCTAACATGATTCAGACAGACTTAAGCACCGCTACGAGTGAGAAAATCTCATCATAGTCAACACCTTGAACTTGTCGAAAACCTTTTGCGACAAGTCGAGCTTTGTAGATAGTAACACTACCATCAGTGTTCCTCTTCCTCTTGAAGATCCATTTATTCTCAATGTCTTGCCGATCATCGGGCAAGTCCACCAAAGTCCACACTTTGTTCTCATACATGGATCATATCTCAGATTTCATGTCCTCAAGCCATTTATCGGAATTTGGGCTCATCATTGCTTCCTCATAGTTCATAGGTTCGTCATGGTCTAGTAACATGACTTCTAGAATATGATTACCGTACCACTCTTGTGCGGAACGTGCTCTGGTTGACCTACGAGGTTCGGTAGTAACTTGATCTGAAGTTTCATGATCATCATCATTAGCTTCCTCTCTAGTTGGTGTAGGCATCACGAGAACGGATTTCTCTGATGATTTACTTTCCAATTCAAGAGAAGGTACAATTACCTCATCAAGTTCTACTTTCCTCCCACTCACTTCTTTCGAGAGAAACTCCTTCTTTAGAAAGGATCCATTCTTAGCAACAAAGATCTTGCCTTTGGATCTGTGATAGAAGGTGTACCCAACAGCTTCTTTTGGGTATCTTATGAAGACATATTTCTTCGATTTGGGTTCGAGCTTATCAGGCTGAAGCTTTTTCACATAAGCATCGCAACCCCAAACTTTAAGAAACGTCAGCTTAGGTTTCTTGCCAAACCACAATTCATACGGTGTCATCTCAACGGATTTAGATGGTGCCCTATTTAACGTGAATGCACCTGTCTCTAATGCATAACCCCAAAACGATAGTGGTAAATCGGTAAGAGACATCATAGATTGCATCATATCTAATAAAGTACGGTTACGACGTTCGGACACACCATTAATTATGTTGTGGTGTTCCAGGCGGCGTCAGTTGTGAAACTATTCCACATTGTTAAAAATGAAGGCCAAACTCATAACTCAAATATTCGCCTCCACGATCAGATCGTAGAAACTTTATTTTCTTATTACAATGATTCTCCACTTCACTCTGAAATTCTTTGAACTTTTCAAATGTTTCGGACTTGTGTTTCATTAAGTAGATATACCCATATTTTCTCAAATCATCTGTGAAGGTAAGAAAATAACGATACTCGTCGCGAGCCTCAACACTCATCGGACCACATACATCGGTATGTATTATTTCCAATAAGTCAGCGGCTCGCTCCATTGTTCCAAAGAACGGGGTCTTAGTCATCTTGCCCATGAGGCATGGTTCGCAAGCATCAAGTGATTCCAAAAGTCCATCCGCATGGAGTTTCTTCAAGCGCTTTACACCAATATGACCTAAATGGCGGTGCCACAAATATGTTGCACTATCATTATCAACTTTGCATCTTTTGGAATCAGTATTATGAATATGTGTATCACTACGATCGAGATTCAATAAACCATTTATATTGAGTGCATGACCATAGAAGGTTTTATTCATGTAAACAGAACAACAATTATTCTTTGACTTAAATGAATAACTGTATCGCAACAAACATGATCCAATCATATTCGTGCTCAACGCAAACACCAAATAACATTTATTTTAGGTCCAACACCAAATCCGAAGGTAGAGGGAGTGTGAGATGGTGATCTTATCAACCTTGGAATCACTTCCAACACACATCGTCACCTCGCCCTTAACTAGTATCTGTTCATTTTGCAACTCCTTTTTCGAGTTACAAATCTTAGCAACTGAACCGGTATCAAATACCCAAGGGCTACTATGAACACTAGTAAAGTACACATCAATAATATGTATATCAAATATACCTTTTTTCACTTTGCCATCCTTCTTATCCGCCATGTTTTTTTGGGGGCAGTTCCACTTCCAGTGACCATTTCCTTTGCAGTAGAAGCACTCAGTTTCAGGTTTCGGTCTAGCTTTGGGCTTCTTCACGAGAGTGGCAACTTGCTTGCCATTCTTCTTGAAGTTCCCTTTCTTTCCCTTGCCCTTCTTCTTGACACTAGTGTTCTTGTTTAACCATCAACACTTGATGCTATTTCTTGATTTCTACCTTCTCCGGTTTCAGCATCGCGAAGAGCTTGGGAATCGTTTTCGTTATCCCTTGCATATTATAGTTCATCATGAAGTTCTAGTAACTTGGTAATAGTGACTAGAGAACTCTGTCAATCACTATCTTATCTGGAAGATTAACTCCCACTTGATTCAAGCGATTGTAGTACCCAGATATTCTGAGCACATGCTCACTATTTGAGCTATTCTCCTCCATCTTGTAGGCAAAGTACTTGTGAGAGGTCTCATACCTCTTAACACGGGCATGAGTCTGAAATATTATTTTTCAGATATTGGAATATCTCATATGCTCCATGGCGTTCAAAACATTTTTGAAGTCCCGGTTCTAAGTCGTAAAGTGCTACCTCTTGAGCATGCGTTGGTTTTCCCTTGAAGAGGAAAGGGTGATGCAGCAAAGTAGCGTAAGTATTTCCCTCAGTTTTTGAGAACCAAGGTATCAATCCAGTAGGAGACAACGCACAAGTCACCTAGAACCTGCACAAACAATCAAGAACCTTGCAACTAATGCGATAAAGGGGTTGTCAATCCCTTCACGGCCACTCGCAAAAGTGAGATCTGATAGAGATAGTAAGATAAATATTTTTGGTATTTTCATTGTATAGATTGGAAAGTAAAGATTGCAAAATAGTAAATGAGATGCGATGTAAATAAAAGAGATGCAATATAATAAGAAAGAGTCCCGGGGGCCATAGGTTTCACCAGTGGCTTCTCTCAAGATAGCATGTATTACGGCGGGTGAACAAATTACTACCGAGCAATTGATAGAAAAGCGCATAGTTATGAGAATATCTAGGCAATGATCATGAATATAGGCATCGCGTCCATGTCAATTAGATCGAAACGATTCTGCATCTACTACTATTACTCCACACATCGACCGCTATCCAGCATGCATCTAGAGTATTAAGTTCAGAAGAACATAGTAACGCTTTAAGCAAGATGACATGATGTAGAGGGATAAACTCAAACAATATGATATAAACCCCATCTTTTTATCCTCGATGGCAACAATACAATACGTGCCTTGCTGCCCCTACTGTCACTGGGAAAGGACACCGCAAGATTGAACCCAAAGCTAAGCACTTCTCCCATTGCAAGAAAGATCAATCTAGTAGGCCAAACTAAACCGATAATTCGAGGAGACTTGCAAAGATATCAAATCATGCATATAAGTATTCAGAGAAGAACCAAATAATATTCATAGATAATCTTGTTCATAAACCCACAATTCAACGGATCTCGGCAAACACACCGCAAAAGAGAATTACATCGAATAGATCTCCAAGAACATCGACGAGAACTTTGTATTGAGAATCAAAGAGAGAGAGAAGAAGCCATCTAGATAATAACTGGCACTGGGCCTTCGGTTAATAGGTTAGTCCCAAAAATAATATAAAAGAGCATATTAAAGCCCATTAAACATCCAAAACAGATAATATAATTTCATGGAACAATAAAAAATTATAGATACATTGGAGACGTATCAAGCATCCCCAAGCTTAATTCCTGCTCGTCCTCGAGTAGGTAAATGATAACAACAGATTTTTTGATGTGGAATTCTACCTAACATAATTATTAATGTAATTTTCTTTATTGTGGCATGAATGTTCAGATCCGAAAGAATCAAGACAAAAGTTTAATATTAATGTAAAAATAATAATACTTCAAGCATACTAATAAAGTAATCATGTCTTCTCAAAATAACATGGCCAAAGAAAGCTATCCCTACAAAATCATATAGTCTCTCTATGCTCTATCTTCATCACACAAAATATTTAAATCATGCACAACCCCAATGACAAGCCAAGAAATGGTTTCATACTTTTGATGTTCTCAAACTTTTTCAATCTTCACGCAATACATGAGCGTGAGCCATGGATATATCACTATAGGTGGAATAGAATGGTGGTTGTGGAGAAGACAAAAAGGAGAAGATAGTCTCACATCAACTAGGCGTATCAACGGGCTATGGAGATGCCCATCAATAGATATCAATGTGAGTGAGTAGGGATTGCCATGCAACGGATGCACTAGAGCTATAAGTGTATGAAAGCTCAAAAAGAAACTAAGTGGGTCTGCATCCAACTAGCTTGCTCATGAAGACCTGGGGCATTTTGAGGAAGGCCATCATTGGAATATACAAGCCAAGTTCTATAATGAAAAAATTCCCACTAGTATATGAAAGTGACAAATAGGAGACTCTCTATCATGAAGATCATGGTGCTACTTTGAAGCACAAGTGTGGAAAAGGATAGTAGCATTGTCCCTTCTCTCTTTTTCTCTCATTTTATTTTATTTGGGCCTTTCTCTTTTTTTATGCCTCTTTTTTTCTATTTTTTCGTCCGGATTCTCATCCCGACTTGTGGGGGAATCATAGTCTCCATCATCCTTTCCTCACTGGGACAATGCTCTAATAATGATGATCATCACACTTTTATTTACTTGCAACTCAAGAATTACAACTCGATACTTAGAACAAAATATGACTCTATGTGAATGCCTCCGGCGGTGTATTGGGATGTGCAATGAATCAAGAGTGACATGTATGAAAGAATTGTGAAGGTGGCTTTGCCACAAATACGATGTCAACTACATGATCATGCAAAGCAATATGACAATGATGGAGCGTGTCATAATAAATGGAACGGTGGAAAGTTACATGGAAATATATCTCGGAATGGCTATGGAAATGCCATAATAGGTAGGTATGGTGGTTGTTTTGAGGAAGGTACACTACTGTAGGATACTGCTAACGCGACACTATGATCAGAGACCCTTTGCCGAAACTGTGTGCGATGCAATAGTCACAAACGGTGGTGTTAAAAAACCGTCAAAAAAGGTGCAAAATGTTTGCGATGGAGGATGCATCAAACACGGTTCAGATTTTATTTGCGTGTGCGATGCAAGACACACGGTTAATCCATTCAAACTGTCTGCGATGAGGCACAACAACGGAAATGGGCAACCATAACAACGTGTGTGCGATGCAGGACACATGGTTAATCCATTCAAACTGTTTGCAATGAGGTAGAACAACAAAAACGGGCAGCCATATCAATGTGTGTGCGATATACGACATACGGTTAACTCGGACGAACTGTTTTTGATTAGGGAACACAACAGAAACGGTTCAACTTAACAAGATGTGTGTGTTATGCGGCATACAGTTCACATGGATGAACTGTTTGCGATGAGCCAAAAGAACACAAACGAGTCATGTAAACAAGATGTGTGTGATACATGGCAAACAGCCGACTCAGATGAATTGTTTGCAATGTGAAATTACAACACGGACGGTCAATGCAGTTACTTCGTGTGTGATTCTGTGTGTACAAAAAACTTTGGAAAATGCAAAGTAGTTGCTTGCGGTGGCGGAGCATCGCACACGATGCGTCTGCGAGTACTCGTGTGCGATGATTAGTATGTTACACATATGTTTCCTTATGTTAGCATGTGTGTGAATTTGCAATATGGACAGTTAATCTGCAAATGCCTTTTGGTCATCGGGCACATGCTTAAACTCAATGAACCGTGTACGATACTAATACTTTCCATGAAAATTTATGAACTTGGGTAACAACATTTGAGTAACATATATATAGTGGTTACACTATTCGACAAAACGAGGATCTTCGTAACATGGTTTTGACAACCATATGGTCCATATCTACATACTTAACACAGTAACAACTATCACATTTTAAGAGGCTAAGGGCGAACAACCATATGGTCCATATCTACATAATTAACATATATAGTAACAACTAGCACATTTTAAGAGGCTGAGGGCCAACAGCCACAACTATCCACTGGAAGCAACTTGATCACGGTGACTCGGCATCTCGTCAATGAAAAGGAAGAACCCTCCTGTGCCTTGGTAGATCATGAGTAGAACAGTGTCTCCAATTTTCCAATATGGATGCATTGCCATGAGAAGCGAGAACTTGTTAATTTGAATGGTTCCATTTCTGCGGGAAATGTAGTACCTTGCAATCACTTTGGCGTTATTAGCAGGCATAAGTGTAATTCGACCATGCCGGGAAATCGATCCAGGAACTGCTACAGGGGGCAATTTCTGTTGACATGTAGAATAAAAACAATTGTAACATATCATTAAAGATATATATAGTCTATGAGCATGAACATTAAAATAAGACATTTTACCAGCATTTTGTGCACACAATTGGTCTTGTTCAGTGTGTGCACCATAGGTCTAATTAATCCCATCCAAAATCCAGCGTTCATACGTTGTGCTATCTCTGTCAGATTATCAACAAAGTTTATGACATGCTTCAAGTCCTTCCAGTGAAATTTGGTACGCTTAGTAACATACAGATCGTTCACTATGCATCCAACATATCCTGCTTAAAAGATGGAAAGGTATTATTTATTCAGAACATGGCAGAAGAATATTTAGTGCGCATAAATTGGTAAATAGAATTGGTTACTACGTAGGAACGGAGTTAGAATATGATATCACAATTGATTGCTTAAATAGTTATCAATTGGTTGCTCAAATACTAATATGACAACAAGGATAAAGTTGAAAGGACACTAACCTCGATCAGACTTTGATCGACTGATGATGTTGGGGAAGTAAACATCCATGTTAATTAGACCAGGCTGTGGTGCACGCACTAAATTGTATTGCCAACTTTCAGTTCATAACACTTAGACATTTTTCTCCAAAGGTCCGCATTAAAATAGGAGTGACCATCTTTATCAAGTTTTACGCTAACCGTCATTGTAAATCCATGTTGTGTTGTCAATATGACATCCTGGGAGTCATCAGCAAAGTAAAGCCCAAGATTTCCTTCTACTCCTGTTCTTGCAAAGCAAGGGATGTACTACTTGAAATGAAAATTAAGATCTAAATTAGATATATTGAAACAACAGAGCAAGATGCAAATATGGGAGTAACTGATAGAACAGATCCATATATATATAGAGACAGAGAGATGAAAGGAAAGTACAAAAATATAGAATTAAAAATAGATAATGTAACAAAGATTTGGTGCAAATATATAGATAATGTAGCAACAGACGGTATATGTTCACAAATTTAGGCCATGCCGACCGTGGTAGGTTGAGATTGAACATACCGAGCGCTCCCTGAAGTCATCCGGAATGGTGAGATAAAACTTCGTTTCCGACTGGCCACGACCACAGTTGCCTGATTTGTGCTTGCACTGTGGACACATGAATGAACACCCACGAATCAGCTAGAACAAAAATGATTCCATGGTGATTTCCGCCGGTTGATTAACAGCGGCGGACGGACTGCGGTAAGAGATGAGTGAATATTTTGCTAATTAAGTTGATTACCTTCTCCATGAGAGAAAATCCCTAGACCAAGCCCGCAGAAAACCCCAGTTGACCAGAGTCTAGAATGTCGGTGAAAATAGGTGGCGGAAAGTGGTGGAGGTGAAATCCGGTGCCGTTTGGAGCGCGACCTACGCCCGCCGCCAACAGTCGTCGAGCTTAGGGTGCAGAGTTGCGGAGGATTCCACGGCGAGTGAATGGGGACAAAGTGGGCGAGGGTTTTCTTTTCCTTTTGCATGTGTGAGTGAACACACACGGTTCGCAGAGGCGACGGAGATGAATCATGTGCGATAGTAAATCACCGAGATTGAATGGGAATCCAAATTTCCTTTGTTCTTCATCCATGAGTTTTTTTTCTACGATGAACATAAAACCTGCTAATCGCCGTGTTCAAATTTGACACTTTTCCGGGTTCATTTACAATATTTAGGGGATTATGTGCATTTTGTAGGCATTAATGCACATAATTCAAATTCAAACAATCGGTGCATGAAAGGGTGCACAAGAACGGTCTGGAAAACTGTGCTCGTGCTATTTAATACATTCTCATGCCTTTTACAAGGAATGGGCAGATATTTCAGGGAAATGTGTGGCAATAGTTAACCATAAACGCGTCGTTTACTTGGTTAACAACTATACAAAAACGAAATACATGCTTGGAAAACACATGATGCCTGGTGTGGTGCCATGGTATGACCTCACCGTGCCCTAGTAAAAAAGTCATCATGCATGTCTTTCATAAAACGAACCATCACCGAGGAAGTTTCATGGTTTCGAGGCAGAAATCACCAAGATTGAAGGGGGATCCAAATTTCCTTTGTCCTTTGTCAATGAGTTTTTTTTTCTATGATGAACATACAACCTTCAAATCACGCTTTTCAAATTTGGCACTTTTCCGGGTTCATTTGCCATATTTAGGGGATTATGTGCATTTCCTAGGCATTAATGCATGTAATTCAAGTTCAAACAATCGGTGCACGAAAGGGTCCACAAGAACGGCCTGGAAAACCATGCTCGTGCCATTTAGTAAATTCTCATGCTTTTTACAAGGAATAATGGATAGATATTTCATTGAAATGTGTGGCAATAGTCAACCACAAATGTTTGTTTGTTGGGTTTTCAACTATAGAAAAAATGAAATAAATGCTTAAAAAACATGAAGCCTGGCATGGTGGCATGGTATGACCTCACCATGCCCTGGTAAAAATTTGAGAAGGTTTGGCTTATGTTGTCATGCACGCCCTTCATAAATTGAACCATCACCGAGGAAGTTCCATGCTTTCGAGAGGGAAAATCCCCAAGATTGAAGGGGAATCAAAATTTCTGTCCTAGTTTGTCATTCAGTTTTTTTCCAACGATCAACATACCGCCTCAAATGCAACGTGTTCAAATTTGACATTTTCCCGGGCTCATTTACCATATTTAGGGGATTACGTGCATTTTCTAGGCATTAATGGACATAATTCAAATTCGAACAATTGGTGCATGAAAAGGTGCACAAGAACGGTCTGGAAAACCATGCTTGTGTTATTTAGTACAATCTCATGCCTTGTACAAGGAATGGACAGATATTTCAAGGAAATGTGTGGCAATAGTCAACCATAAACACGTCGTTTACTCGCCTAGCAACTATATAAAAAATGAAACACATGGATGGAAAAAATGATGCCTGGCGTGGTGCCATGGTATGGACTCACCATGCCCTGGTAAAAATTGGAGAATGCTTTCCTTATGTCGTGATGCGCACCTTTCATAAATCGAACCATCACCGAGGAAGTTTCATGGTTTCAAAGGGGAAATCACCAAGATTGAAGGGGGGGTCCAAATTTCCTTTGTCCTTTGTCCACGAGTTTTTTTCTACTATGAACATGCAACCTGCAAATCACTCTGTTCAAATTTGGCACATTTCTGGGTTCATTTGCCATATTTATGGGATTATGTGCATTTCCTGGGCATTAATGCGCACAATTCAAGTTCAAACAATAGATGCATGAAAGGTTCCATAAGAACGACCTAGAAAACCATGCTCGTGCCATTTAGTAAATTCTCATGCCTTTTACAAGGAATAATGGATAGATATTTCGTTGGAATGTGTGGAAATAGTCAACCACAAATGTTTGTTTGTTGGGTTTTCAACTATAGAAAGAATGAAAAAAATGCTTAAAAAACATGATGCCTGGCATGGTGGCATGTTATGACCTCACCATTCCCTAGGAAAAATTTGAGAAGGTTTGGCTTATGTCGTCATGCACGCCCTTCATAAATTGAACCATCACCGAGGAAGTTCCATGCTTTCGAGAGGGAAAATCTCCAAGATTGAAGGGGAATCCAAATTTCTATCCTAGTTTTTCATTCATTTTTTTTTCAATGATCAACATACCGCCTGAAATGCAACGTATTCAAATTTGACATTTTCCCGGGCTCATTTATCATATTTAGGGGATTATGTGCATTTTCTAGGCATTAATGGACATAATTCAAATTGGAACAATCGGTGGATGAAAAGGTGCACAAGAACGGTCTGGAAAACCATGCTCGTGTTATTTAGTACATTCTCGTGCCTTTTACAAGGAATGGACAGATATTTCAAGGAAATGTGTGGCAATAGTCAACCATAAACGCGTCGTTTACTCAGTTAAGAACTATACAAAAAATGAAACACATGGATGGAAAACATGACGCCTGGCGTGGTGCCATGGTATGGCCTCACCATGCCCTAGTAAAAATTGGAGAATGTTTTCCTTATGTCGTGATGCACGCCTTTCATAAATCGAACCATCACTGAGGAAGTTTCATGGTTTCAAGGGGGAAATCACCAAGATTGAAGGGGGGGTCCAAATTTCCTTTGTCCTTTGTCCACAAGTTTTTTATCTACGATGAACATACAACCTGCAAATCACCATGTTCAAATTTGGTACTTTTCCGGGTTCATTTGCCATATTTAGGAGATTATGTGCATTTCTTAGGCATTAATGCGCATAATTCAAGTTCAAACAATCGATGCATGAAAGGGTCCACAAGAATGGCCTAGAAAACCATGCTCGTGCCATTTAGTAAATTCACATGCCTTTTACAAGGAATGGACAGCTTTTTCAATGAAATGTGTGGCAATAGTCAACCACAAATGTTTGTTTGTTGGGTTTTCAACTATAGAAAAAATGAAATAAATACTTAAAAAACATAACGCCTGGCATGGTGCCATGGTATGACCTCACCATGCCCTGATAAAAATTTCAGATGGTTTGGCTTATGTCGTCATGCATGCCCTTCATAAATCAAACCATCACCGAGGAAGTTCCATGCTTTCGAGAGCGAAATCCTCAAGATTGAAAGGGAATCCAAATTTTTTTGCTCTTTACCCTGGAATTTTTTTTATGATGAACATACACCCTGCAAATCACCGTGTTCAAATTTGGCATTTTTCCGGGCTCGTTTACCATATTTAGGGGATTATGTGCATTTTCTAGGCATTTAGCACATATAAATCCAATCCAGCTACAGGTGCACGGGTGTGATGTGAGGGACGTGGTTGCCGTTTGATCGCGGTGCATCCAACGGTGCACACCCGCGATCCGCGTGGCTGGGGTTTCAGCCAATCATAACGCAACACACAATAGGCTAAGCGAACACTATTTTCGGAAGCGACGGAGATGAACCGTGTGCGAATGAACGAGCAAAATTGTAAGGGAAGCCAAATTTCTATTGTTATTTCTTGCTGAGCTCTTGAATACCACCATACTGTACGACTGCCCCGCCCCTCCGTCCCAGAGCTCTCTCCAGGCGTTGTCCATGGCACTGCGGTGCACAATAACTGGTAAGGAAGTGATGACATCCCGCTGCACCGCGTTACTCGCAGCCCGCGACCGCACACATGGTAAGGAAGCGATGGCATCTTGCCGCGCCATGTTCATCACCGCCGGTGGCCAGACAGTTACATGGGCGGACATTGAGGCTGCCATGGCCGAATGGGTGGTGGATCTAGAGGCGGCCAAAGCCGCATAGAAGGAGCGGAAAAGGTATAAAGCAGTCAGGAAAAGATAGTCCCGCCGCCGCAAGAAAAAAGAGGCCGCATGCCGTGGTGAGGAGAGCTTGGTGGAGATCGAAGCACGGTGGGCTGCCGCCTACAAGGCCGGGAAGGAGAACGCCGGCGTTTGGCCACCATGCCCTAATGGCAGCATGTGAGAAGTAGTTTAAGTTTGTAGTATTAGAGCAAATTACCAGTAGTATTTTAAGTTTGTAGTATTAATGTACAATGTCGATAAGAACATCCTTTGAGGGTTTAAGCGTTGATTAGCATGTGTGCCCATGTGCATTTTTTTGCGTTAATCATTAGAAGATCACAAAAACACATAGTTTCCATGCCGTACCCATCTGTGCTTTTTTGCGTTAATGACCCATAAGTTAGTTACCTGTGCGCTATTTCCTAATAAACCAGGCATACCATTGACCGAAAAAATTAAGTACACATGTACATTTTTTTGGCGACGGGATCTGCCAACTTTCTTTTTTCTCGCACACGAGTATTTTACGCGCTTCATCTGCGTTGTGTGTTTCCCCCGCCCAAGTTTCAAGTTTCGCACCGAAATTTTCATTAGGCGCGCGATTTCAGAATTTATTCCTCCAACCACATCCCCTTCCCCTCAGTATCTCCCCTCCCTCGCCCCTCCCCCTATCGGCATCTCAAACCGCTGCCGCCGCAACCACAGCTTCAACCACATCTACGTTTTGCTTGGATCCAGTCAGGTAACCCACCGATCTCTATCACGTCCCCGGCCTGATAGCTTAAATGGCGCCTGTGAAACATCCTCATGCCTCCAAATCCCGCCGCCAAGAGCTGATGGTGGTCCATGACGCGATGGCCGCTGTGCGTGTTGACCCGGAGGAACACCTCGCCTCCGCAGCCGCCGCCGACATGGTGCAAGCTCTGGCCTAGATGAAGTCCCCCGGCGACTACCCCCCGGGACTTAACAGGTAAGATCTGACCAGCTAAATCTTACCAATACCACTTGCAACGGCTATGATTGTACGGTTGATGTATTAATCATATTCATGCATGATACGTCTCCAACGTATCTATAATTTTTGATTGTTCCATGATATTATACTATCTGTTTTGGATGTTAATGGGCTTATTTATACACTTTTATATTATTTTTGGGAATAACCTACTAACCCAAGGCCCAGTGCAAATTGTTTTTTACCTCTTTCAGTGTTTCGTAGAAAAGGAATATTGAACGGAATCCAAACGGAATGAAACCTTCGGGAGAGTTATTTTTGGAACAAACATGATCCAGGGGACTTGGAGTAGACGTCAAGAAATCAACGAGGAGGCCACGAGGCAGGGAGGCGCGCCAGCCCCCCTGGGCGCGCCCCCACCCTCGTGGGCCCCTCGTAGCTCCACCGACCTACTTCTTCCTCCTATATATGTCCATATACCCTGAAAACATCTAGGAGCACCACGAAACCCTATTTCCACCGCCGCAACCTTCTATACACAAGAGATCCCATCTTGGGGCCTTTTCCGGAGCTCTGCCGGATGGGGAATCAATCACGGAGGGCTTCTACATCAACATCATAGCCTCTGCGATGATGTGTGAGTAGTTTACCTCAGACCTTCGGGTCCATAGTTATTAGCTAGATGGCTTCTTCTCTCTCTTTGGATCTCAATACAAAGTTCTACTCGATCTTCTTGGAAATCTACTCAATGTAACCCTTTTTGTGGTGTATTTGTCAAGATCTGATGAATTGTGGGTTTATGATCAAGATTATCTATGAACAATATTTGGTTCTTCTCTGAATTCTTATATGTATGATTTAATTATCTTTGCAAGTCTCTTCAAATTATCAGTTTGGTTTGGCCTACTAGATTGATCTTTCTCGCAATGGGGCAGCAAGGGGATTATATCAATCTTGCGGTGTCCTTTCCCAATGACAGCAGGGGCAGCAAGGCACGTATTGTATTGTTGCTATCGAGGATAAAAAGATGGGGATTATATCATATTGCTTGAGTTTATCCCTCTACATCATGTCATCTTGCTTAATGCGTTACTCTGTTCTTATGAACTTAATACTCTAGATGCTTGCTGGATAGCGGTCGATGTGTGGAGTAATACTAGTAGATGCATAATCGTTTCGGTCTACTTGTCGCGGACGTGATGCCTATATACATGATCATGCCTAGATATTCTCATAATTATGCACTTTTCTATCAATTGCTCGACTGTAATTTGTTCACCCATCGTAATACTTATGCTATCTTGAGAGAAGCCACTAGTGAAACCTATGACCTCCGGGTCTATCTTTTATCATATAAGTTTCCAATCTATTTTATTTCACAATCTTTACTTTCAATCTATATCATAAAAATACCAAAAATATTTATCTTATTATTATTATATCTATTAGATCTCACTCTCGTAAGTGACCGTGTAGGGATTGACAACCCCTTTATCACGTTGGTTGCGAGGTTCTTATTTGTTTGTGTATGTACGAGGGACTTGCGTGTAGTCTCCTACTGGATTGATACCTTGGTTCTCAAAAACTGAGGGAAACTTACGCTACTTTACTGCATCACCCTTTCCTCTTCAAGGGAAAAGCAACGCAGTGCTCAAGAGGTAGCCAGAAGGATTCCTGGCGCTGTTGCCAGGGAGATCTATGCCAAGTCAAGTCAAGTCAAGACATACCAAGTACCTATCACAAACTCTTATCCCTCGCATTACATTATTTACCATTTGCCTCTCATTTTCCTCTCCCCCACTTCACCCTTGTCATTTTATTCGCCCTCTCGTTCCGTTCGACTTTTTTTCGCTTGTTCCTTATGTCCAGTGTGCCGTCATGGCCAGTCATTTATCTACTCCTTTGTCTCTCAAGAATGAAGTTCTTATTTTTTAACAAAGGGAGGGATAAAATCTAAAAGATGCTTGGTACAGAATTTGCAATGCTCAAAATAGATCTGCTAGGAAGCAATCTACTTCCACCCTTCTTCGCAATTTTTATGTAGGCATCACCACTTGGAATAGATATATTCTTGACACCATTACCGGAGGGAATTTCTTGGGTAGCCATACTTTTGATTCTTATAATGCTATATTAGATTTGTTTGGCCCACCACCTCTTTTGGTTAATGGAACTGTTTTAACTTTGGAAGATGCTATGCAAAGGCTGGAAATTATTGAAAATAAAGTTGCCACTATAGAATTGATTGAAAATTTGGATAAAAAGATCCATAACCAAATTATCCAATACGGATCTAAGGTAGGAGTTGCTCTTAGATTTTTTAAAGAAATGGAACCCATAGTTAACGAAAAGATAGATCAAGATTCCACAAGAATTGATAAAATTGAGGATAATATTACCAACTTAGGGTCTGCCTTTTCTTCCGTGAAAAATACTCCAAAACCTTCTAATGCTAAATTTGCCAAATTGATGTACGTTCCTAAAAATAAGGGTGAAACTTCTAGTAAGGAAAATGTGGATCTCAAATCCATAAGTGTTTGCCCCAACTTTCTTGCTATCATTAACGAACCCTTTTGTAACGCCCTCGATGCGGCTATATCTCCCACGTGTCGAAGCACGACTTAGAGGTATAACCGCATTGAAAGCAATGTCGCAAGTGAGGTAATCTTCACACAACCCATGTAATACATAAGGGAAAGAGATACATAGTTGGCTTACCGCCACTTCACACAATTACATGAATAAAGCATTACATCATCCAGATACAGTCAAGATCCGACTACGGAACCAAAATAAAAGAAGACTACCCCAAATGCTACACAGATCCCCGATCAACCCCAACTGGGCTCCACTACTAATCAACTGGAAATGAAACAACAAAAAGGACAAGATCTTCATCGAGCTCCTCCTGAGCTTGGTTGCGTCACTTGCTCGGTAACATCGGCACCTGCAAACTGGTTTTGGAAGTATCTGTGAGTCACGGGGACTCAGCAATCTCACACCCTCGCGATCAACACTATTTAAGCTTATAGGTAGGTAAAAGGTATGAGGTGGAGCTGCAGCAAGTGACTAGCATATTTGGTGGCTAACATACGCAAATGAGAGCGAGAAGAGAAGGCAAAAGCACGGTCGAACAACTATGATCAAGAAGTGATCCTAGAAACAACCTACGTCAAGCATAACTCCAACACTGTGTTCACTTCCTGGACTCTGCCGAGAAGAGACCATCACGGTAACACACGCGGTTGATGCATTTTAATTAAGGTCAACTTCAGGTTTTCTAACCGGACATTAACAAATTTCCATTTGCCCATAACCACGGGCACGGCTTTCAAAAGTTCAAAACCCTGCAGGGGTGTCCCAACATAGCCCATCATAAGCTCTCACGGTCAATGAAGGATATTCCTTCTAGCGGGAAGACCCGATCAGGCTCGGAATCCCGGTTACAAGACATTTCGACAATGGTAAAACAAGACCAGCAAAGCCACCCAGATGTGCCGACAAATCCCGATAGGAGCTGCACATATCTCGTTCTCAGGGCACACCGGATGAGCAAGACGTTGGGTAAGCCAGCCCAGAGTTGCCCCTGGTAGCCTCGGACATCTCTCAGTTGGACCAACACTTAGAGAAGCACTGGCCCGGGGGGGTTAAATAAAGATGACCCTTGAGCCGGTCGACTCAAGGGAAAGAAAAGGCTAGGTGGAAAATTGTAAAACCAATGTTGGGCTTTGCTGGGGGAGTTTTATTCAAGGCAAACTGTCAAGGGGTTCCCATTATAACCCAACCGCGTAAGGAACGCAAAATCCGGGAACATAACACCGATATGACGGAAACTAGGGCGGCAAGAGTGGAACAAAACACCAGGCATAAGGCCGAGCCTTCCACCCTTTAACAAGTATATAGATGCATAAATTAGATAAGAGATATTGTGATATCCCAACAAGTAAACATGTTCCAACAAGGAACAATATCTCCATGTTCCGACAAGGAACAAACTTCAATCTTCACCTGCAACTAACAACGCTATAAGAGGGGCTGAGCAAAGCGGTAACATAGCCAAACAACGGTTTGCTAGGATAAGGTGGGTTAGAGGCTTGGTTCAACAATATGGGAGGCATGACAAGCAAGTGGTAGGTATCGCAGCAAAGGCATAGCAAAAGAGCGAGCAACTAGCAAGCAAAGATAGAAGTGATTTTGAGGGTATGGTCATCTTGCCTGAAATCCTGCAAGGAAGAAGAACGAGTCCATGAAGAAGACAAACGGACGTAGTCAAATGGGTCCTCACAAACGTGATGTTATCGGAACCAACCCGAAGAAGCAACACCGGAAGGAAGCACACAACATAGTAAACAAACCACACACGAACATGGTATGATATGCGGGATGCGGTATGTGATGCATATGCATGATTTAGAAAGGAATGATTGAACCTAGCCTCAACTTGGAAATCCAAGAGTGCCATTGGAAAGGTGAGGTGATTTCGGTTGAAATCGATATAAAGATCACCGGAATCGGATGCACGGTTTGGAAATATGCAAGCAAAACAATTATGACACCGGTCTGCGATAATCAGTAAGTGACCAACTAAATGCATCAAGATAAATATGCTACAGCACTCAAACATGACAACAAAATACATGGCAGGGATCCACTCATGATGCTTGACAAAAGATGAACATTGAGCTACAGCTAATTTACTCAATAACAGGTTCAAACAAGCATGGCAAAAGTGCAAATGATAACAGGCTTCAGACTTTGTGAAATTAACACAAGGCTAGAATTTATCATCAGGAAGCACACTTTAGAGCATGAAAACTACATGCTACAGGAACTTAACATGACAAAGCAAGGCATGGCATGAAGCTACTCAAAGCACTTAACAAAAGTCCCTTGGTGACCTTGAGCCAAAAGGGATCAGAAAATACAATTGCAAGCATGTGAACATAGCAAAAACATAAACAGATACAGACTTGGTGAAAAACTGGAGCATGCAAAACAGTCAACGAGTAGGCATGTTTACGAGCTTGATGCACTCACTACAGAGCATGGCATGACAAACTAAGCATACACCCATCAAGAATACATAGCATAGAAGCTAAAAATGGCAAGAACAAAAACATAGCATGCACGGATCAATAGCAACATCCTCGGCAAAATCTCTAAACATGTCAACAATCTGCCAAGATTATTTTATAGCAAAAGTAGAGCTCGATTGACTCAAGCTAGGGTGCTCCATAAATGCAAACAAAGACATGTATGGATAGAGCACCACAATGTTAACAAAACATCCTTACTGATCATCCTCAAAAGAGGCACGAATCACTAGGAAACAACATGAACATATGGCATAAACACAAAAACAGGACAATGACTTAGTGAAATTCTAAGTCCCTGAAATCAGCATTACCGATTACGCTACTTTGCAAGCTTGTTCTAGTCACCACAAATATCACAAAAATACATGGCAAGCACCTCTGTAAAGATGGCATGGCATATAACAAAACACATGTAGAGCTTAGGGTCATAGCATGCACACATTAGTCATGGAAAAAATGACAAAAGGCTATTTGCTGAAACAGATCTGACATATTCCTCACATAGCCCTCTTTCAACAGCATTTCGGGCATCAAGATGAGCTCAAATGAAAATTATGCAATGAGATGAAATGATTTACTCGTCGAGACGAACATTTTGATATGCTACAGACACAAATTGGATCTACGATGAGAGAGTTATGATGCGATGAAAATGCCCAAAAATACTGGAATCTGGGGGCTTAGCAGAATTTCAGCGAGCGTTATATAGTTATGAGTCACTCGGGCGGGATTTAGCAGCGGGGCTCACCATGGGCTTCGGCTCAAACCAAAGAGGAGGCGAGGCATGCCGACGGGAGGCTTGGGCTGGGCCTGGAGACTGGGCCGGCTTGCGGGGCCCACGCGGTGGAGCGAGCGGGTGAGGCCGCGCCCGACCCCGAGCAGGACGACGATGGCGGCTCGGCGCCGGCGAGGAAGTCCGACGAGCCCGGCGGGAGGGTTTCCGGCGACGGGTGCGGCAGGGATCGACGGAAACGGGTAGATCTGGCCGTGGGGGGCCCCAGATCCGGCGAAGGTAGAGGGTGAGGAGGCCGGCGTCGGTGGCCTGGCTATCTCCAGTGATGGGGCCGGCGGCCCTGTGCGAGAGAGAGAGAGACAGGGTCAGAGGGAGAGAGGAGGACGGAGAAGAGGCAGGGGCGGCGAGACCTGGGGGTTGATGTGGATGACGGCGGACGCGGTAGCTGGCGATGGCGGGATCCGGCGAGCTCGCGCGCAGTGGTGGCGCAGCTCCGGCGGAGGAAGAGGCGAGCAGCGCGGCGCGAGATCCGGCAGGCGTGGGCGCGGGCGCCCTCCGCGGGTGCCGGCGGCGACGGTTGGGCCCCGCGGGCCTGGCGCGGTGGAGGGCGAGAGAGAGGACGGCGACGCTGACGTGGCACGCCGTGGTTGGCTGCGGCGGGCGGCGCGGACATGTCCGTCGGCGGAGAAGAAATGTCCGGCGGCGCGCGGAGGAGGTTAGGGTTTGCTCCGCGAATTTTGGAGGGGATCACATATATATAGGTAGAGGGAGCTAGGAGAGTCCAAATGAGGTGTGGTTTTCGGCCGTGCGATTGTGATCGAACGACCGAGATGATGGAGGGGGTTTAGGTCGGTTTTGGCCCACTTTGGAGGGGTGTTGGGCTGCAACACACACGAGGCCTTTTCGGTCCCTCGGTTAACCATTGGAGTATCAAACAAAGTCCAAATGACACGAAACTTGACAGGAGGTCTACCGGTAGTAAACCAAGGCCGCATGACAAGTCTTGGTCCAATCTGAAAATGTTTAACGCCCGCACACGAAAAGAGGTAGAAAGGGGCACCGGGTGACATAGGAGCGCCAGAATGCAAAACGGACAATGGGGAAAATGCTCGGATGCATGAGACAAACATGTATGCATATGAAATGCACATGATGACATGATATGACATGCATGACACGCAAGCAATGACAAGGCAACAACAGCGAATAACTGGAGGACACCTGGCACATCGGTCTCAGGTCGTTACACCTTTGCTACAAATAATTTTCTTGATTTCTTGCCTAGGAGTTTGATCATTAGTAAAAAGAAGGGAACTCCTAAGGGTTATAACTGTTCTATTGAAGAATTGCATACCAAAGATGACTAGTAGAATGCCCGTGCGTTGCCACGGGCATTTTAAAAATCATTCTGGTTCATCATGATCATGTTTTACTGGAAAAAATATGTGATTTACGGATATATGATATTCCTCATTGCAATTAATGTCACTAAATTTCTTGATCCATCAAACTATGGGTCAGTGCAAAAGTAAATGAATCTGAGTTGAGTGGAATAAGGAAGGATCAAATGAATGAACAAACAAATCGTGTACATGCCATTCAGTTCTTCTCCATCAGAAAATGAAACCCAATACGTTGTTACTGCAACATTGCATTGCTCCACGGAATCCATTAGCGTCGCTATCGCTAAGGAACCCCATTTTGTCATTTATTCCGCCGTCGGCCTCAACATCGCCTCTCACATCTCTCAGCTAGCTCTGTCATGACGCATGTCCTTCATGTTTCACTTCATCCTACATTACACTACAATTGATTGGCGCTACAATTGTTTCCATGAAATTGACTTGCGCTACAATTGATTTCAAGCAACTACCGAATAGTAAACGTGCTTTCATTCTCCTTGTCCATTTGCATCTTGCAAGAAAGACAGTACTTTTCCTCATGTCTTCCTTTCTCTCTACATGACCAAACTGCACCACATATACAACACATGCAGATATGCTACACCTCGGTTACTATGCTAGACATGCATATTGTTTGCTAATTTTTTCCTGGTACTTTCTTATTTCTTTTGTAAAAATATATCTAAAGCACCATTAGAACACAGTATAAAATCCAATATATTAAATATGATAAAATCCACTAAATAATGCTAGTAAAGTATATATAAATTTGCACTTCCATTACATTGAACGAAAAATATACGTACATCAACGTTCACTACTCCTTTCAAACAATGATAAAACATGATCACTTGTCTGTCTTTCAGCGGATAATCTTTGACTCCTCTAGTGACCTGGGAGCTGATGGAAATCACTCCTCAACTGACTTAGCTGTCTGTTTATCTAAAAAAATAAAAGGCTTAGCTTTTCGTTAATTTAAGTCTTGCAAAGTTGTAGCCCCTCAAGTATTTGATATCTGTATTTTCTTGTTTTTTTTCAGTGCCTTGTTTCCTAATTATCTGATGTATTTTCTTGTAGAGTCAGGCTTATTCTACACTAATTCTAGAACATCCTCGAGTTACCTGGCCTCCGTGGTAGCTCCTCCTCCCTTTTGCCACTCCATGTGCTAGCCTTGAAAATGCGAAATTATATTGTGTCCTTACATTGTTATGTATGTAGTTCTGATCAATCACACAAATACCTAAAAGCAAAGAATAAAACTAAAGTGAAATTGCTAGGAAGACGTCAAGAAATCACATACTACTAGATAAACCATCAGAATATCACATTATACTATCCTCTTCAATGGTTACATGTAGAGCAAATTTGGAGGCATATACAACTAAAAAGTAAATCATCTCTACTCCTAATGGAGCAGTTGGCAGTCTCGCTTCCAGGTTTATTTTCGTCCCACCTCCCACCTTCGCTGGGTTTTTTCATAGGTTTTTTTTCACTGGTTTTTTCTCATACCTCCTCCCACCATCATCTAGTTTTTCTTTCATCTCCCCTTGATCTGTTTCCTCGTTCTATCGTCAAGACTCCCCCGGCCGCTAAGCCCTTCGCCGCCTCTAAGATCCGCTGCCACCGCCCCTCTAATTCTAGCCGACGCCATCCAGCTCACGCGCCGGCCGCCACCAGCGCGGCTCACCCTTGTCTCCCCAATCAATGCACAACACCTCCTCGCCGTTCCCTCCCTGCGTTCCCCCCTCGGCTAAACCTAGCCACCAACTCGTGTTGCGGGCACTGAGGATGGGAGCGGGGCAGCCGCGTCGCTAAGGAGTTGGACCGGCTGGGGTGGCACCGCTTGGGTGGAGAAGTAAGGGCAGCGGTGGCGCCGTGTTGGGGCGGAGAAGGATGGCGACGACGGGTGAAGACATCGTTGGCGGCGGCGGCGAATCTGGTAGAGCCCCTCTTCCCAAGCCTGCCCCTCTCACCCTCTTCCTGAAGTGGCAAGACCCCAGGGGGATGGAGGCCTGACGACGCGGGCATTGGTGCGCTGGCGTGGCGGTCCGGCGATGGCCGGTGGCAGCGACGGAGAAGGGGCCATTCAGATTAGATCAGAGGGCTAGGGTTTGTACGGGGAGGAAGCAAAATTCTTAATTTCCTGATTGGCCAAACAAGCATGTGCGCAAAATAAATTCAAAATTTTCATTGATTGATAAGCTTCTAATCTTGACAAGAAAATGAGCTCATGTCTACATCAAAATAAGGGTATCATCTTTCCAGATAAACTCTTATTATTTAACTACTCATTTAAACATCTGCTAATGTTCCTGGTCATGTAAGCAAATATTAAACCTCATCTCCTTCGAGGGATAAAAAAATCAATGTTCATTTTCACATTGAGTGAGTAAATTTATTGTTCCTGAAAACAATTGAATGTCATAATGTAGTTTATGAAAAGATTCCAAATTGTGCTGATCCAATTTTCAGTTTCAAGGAATGGCATATGTATAGCACATAGCCTACGACCTCTGATCATGACATATTTATTTGCCTGACAATGTTAAATAAAGAAAAAATTCTGAAGTGCAATGGCACCTTACTCCACACAAAGCGTTTAAGATATCTTTATTTACATAGTAAATACAATTTTGTTTAAGAATACCATGTCTTCTGAAGGGGGGACATACCTTCTTGACAACCTTCACATTTTTCCTACATGGCCAGCTACCAAGAATCTCAGACGCCATATACAGAGTAAGAATTATCAAAGCTTGTAAGAATAATAATTCTGAATGAAATCTTGGATTCACCACAATTTTCAGTGAGTCGATTGAAGTCTTAAAAATGCTTTTAATTATTCAGGAAAAAAATCTGAAACAGAACTTAGGAACAAAGAAGGTAATTTCCAATGTGAATAATTAAAATTGATCTGTCCATGGACTTGGTCGTTGGAGCATTTGCCCATTCGGCAAGTATATAAATACATCAAGAAATTACATGAAGCCGCTGCAGGTTTTCTTGAGCTAATCAAGAGGAGGTGCATTTTCTTTGCATTTGGGAAGCCTTTTAGTAGGTTCAACCATGATTGTAACTAAACAGATGAGGCCTTAACTCAAGAGGCAAGTAGGTCATCCAACCTAGAAATGTCACCCATTGTTGGCCAGGGCAACAATCCTAGAGAATTATTACTTATACGGTGTCCAGAGACAGTAATGCAGTACCATGTACTGTAGATATTTGATTCATGGATGCGGTCAACTTACGCATATGGCTTCATCATTGGATTCAAGGGTGCAGGTCCTGGATGGATTATGGGGTGCGCCTCTATGGTCAATGCAAGCTGCGGAGAAAGAAAAGCTCAAATTGGCGTCCGTGAGAAATGAGCGCTAGCATAGTAAGGGGCAGTTTCATTCATTCATCCATCCATTGAGTGTGGTTCAGTTTTCAGCTAAGAGAGCCAACCAATTTTATTTATGACAGCAACTGTAAAAGGGCTAACAATGACAGTTAGATGGGGTAGCAAGGAGAGGAGGAAGGCTAATGGATTCTCACCGGTGCCGCAATCGACACCAACCAGAATAATAACTCCCAAGCTTATCATTGGGTCAACCTCGCCGTCGTCATCGGGACGACACCACTACCTCAGCGCAACTTGGTCCTTTGGTTTAAATTACAAATTTCTTCACCATTGGTTTCATTCATCAAGAGGATTTACCTACAATTAGAAGAAAACATGCCATTATGCAAACTTCTTAGCACAAAAGTACGTGAATAAGCTTAGAAAATACTACCCCCAAACATAATCCTCTCGTAGTAATTCTTCCTGGTCATAAAGAAATTACTTGTGAATATAATTAGATTATCATACGTTCGATATAAGGAAACACTTTCAGCTTCACATGGGTCAAGTATCTTACTGCTACCTATCATTGTATGATGCTTTAGTTCCAAAAACTCACATGAATCAACTCAATGTCTTTCTTTGAAATAAGAAGAATGTCGCTCCTTATTTTTTCCATTGTTTTCTCTGCTATACTTGCTCTTCTCATTGATGTACAACAAGAACACACATAGTGCAGAGCCCTTTCATATTGACATGAGAAGGCCGATATCCGTGGTGGCATATATACAATAGCTTTACTCGTACAACCGTACATGACCTAAATACAGTAGAATGCTTTCAGCCTTTAGCACGTGAAGAAAAAACAAACTTACAATGGTGGTGGAGGTCGTTGCTTGATGCAGTGGCCACACACGCGCTGCTTGAGGGCTCATGGCGCACAGTAACTTGGACCCCAAAGACCACGGCCTTGGATCTGTCAGGAGGAGGTCACGAATTGCTGCTGAGGACATACTGACGGGGGAGAGGCAAGGCCACTCGTGCTACCCGCAACGTGACCACGCCCTGCCCCGGGGTTCCGCGACGGCAGCGGTAGTAGCGGTGTCGTCCCGCAACCACTCGCTGACCTGTGGTTCAGCGATGGCGGTGGTGACGGAGGCCTCTAAGGTTGGATGCTGGAGCCTGGGAAGCCTGCTTCCGCGTTGGTGGCGGCGGCGTCATCCAATAGCCATGACCTAGGAAAAAGATCGGAGGAGGATAGGATCGAGAGATGGGTTGGATCCGCGATGCCCCAGCAGGTCCACCCCGTCGGCGTCTCCTCGTCCGGGATCAGCGCCGGATCTTGGACGCGTTCAGCGTCGGATCCTGGACGTCTCGGATGGAGGGCGGCGAGTGAAGCGCCTTTGATGTGCGAGGCCGGCGGCGAAGGGATGGAGCGGCGGCGGCGAAGGGATGAAGGGCGAAGGGATGAGTGGTTCTCGCTCGAGGGCAGGAGACCTCGCTGGTAGGTACGGGCGATTGGTTTAGGTTTTTTTTGCTGGTAATTTTCGTAGGTCTTTTCCATTGGTTTTTTTCATAGATTTTATTTACTTCGCCTGTCTTGGGTGCAATCGGAGGTTAGGCCCTGCAGTGCGTGGGGCGGGTGGGGGTCTCAATATGAGGTTTTTTCGGTTCGTGGCGGCTCAGTGTGAGGTGGGAGGAGGTACCAAAAAAACCATGGGAAGTGGGATTAAAAAAACCTGAAAGCGAGACTACCAACTGCTCCATTAGGAATAGAGATTAGGAGTAAAGATAGGTACATAAATACTTTCATGATCAGGTTTATTTTTCATGATTTACATGTTAATTTTGAGAAAATCCGTTATTTGTTTCCTAAAAATAAATTTCATTAATTAGAGAGATCAGTTGATTTGGGTAAGTTAGGAAAGTGTAGTCCATGATTTTTTGTGTGTTAGGAAAGTGTTGCTTTGCTAAAAAAAGCGGAGAGAAAAATAAACTGGTGCGGAGAATTGTGGTGGGACCGGGGACAAAAAAACCAGCGAAAATAAACCGTGGATACTATTCACCAACTTAGACATAGGAGTAGAGATAATACATAGATCTATCCTTTCTTTTAAGCCTAGATAGGGGCGTTAAACGATAACACTTGTTGAGAGGCAACCCAATTTTATTTTTGTTCCTTGCTTTTTGTTCTGTTTAGTAATAAATAATTTATCTAGCCTTTGTTTATATGTGGTTTTATGCTTTTAATTAGTGTTTGTGCCAAATAGAACCTTTGGGAAGACTTGGAGAAAGTTTGCGATCTTGCTGTAAAAAACAGAAACTTTAGTGCTCACGAGATTTGCTGCCATTTTTTTACTAAAGAGTGGGATTAGGTTGATTCTTTTTGCAGATAATTAATAGATAAATTTCTCACGACCAGAAATTTATTTTAGAATTTTTGGGATTACATAAGTATTCGAAACCTACAGATTACTACAGACTGTTCTGTTTTTGACAGATTCTGTTTTTCGCGTGTTGTTTGCTTATTTTGATGAATCTATGGCTAGTATCGAAGGTTATGAACCATAGAGAAGTTAGAATACAGTAGGTTTAACACCAAAATAAATAAAGAATTAGTTCATTACAGGACCTTAAGTGGTGGTTTGTTTTCTTATACTAATGGAGCTCATGAGATTTTCTGTTTAAGTTTTGTGTTGTGAATTTTTCAAGTTTTGGGTAAAGATTTGATGGATTATGAAATAAGAAGTGGCAAGGGCCTAAACTTGGGGATGCCCAAGGCACCCCAAGGTAAAATTCAAGGACAATCAAAAGCCTAAGCTTGGGATGCCCTAGAAGGCATCCCTTTTTTATCTTCTTCTATCGGTAACTTTACTTGAGGCTATATTTTTATTCACCACATGATATATGTTTTGCTTGGAGCGTCTTGTATGATTTGAGTCTTTGGTTTTTAGTTTACCACAATCATCCTTGCTGTACACACCTTTTGGGATAGACACACATGAATTTGAATTTATTAGAATACTCTATGTGCTTCACTTATATCTTTTGAGCTAGATAATTTTGCTCTAGTGCTTCACTTATATATTTTAGAGCACGGTGCTGGTTTTACTTTATAGAAATTATTGATCTCTCATGCTTCACTTATATTATATTGAGAGTCCTTTAGAAAAACACGGTAATTTTCTTTGGTTAAGAATTAGTCCTAATATGATAGGCATCCACTACTAGGAAAAACCTTATACAGCATCTTAGCAGTAGCGCTGGACAAAATCATGCGCTACTGCTACTTAGTAGCAGCGAGTATAAATAAACCGCGCTACTGCTATAACTTTAGCAGTAGCGCATACTAGCAAAAAGCGTTGCTGCTATGTTTGAACTGGGCGCACATGGCTAGCCCAACTTAGCAGTAGCACGTATCCTCGTCCAGCGCTACTGCTATTCTCCTTAGCTGTAGCGCTTTTCTCGAATCAGCGCTACTACTAACCCTACCATATCCTCCCCACGTGGACGACCCTCTCTCACTCACTCTCCCTCTCAATCACTCTCGCCCGCGCCGATACCCGTCGTCCACCGAGGTACTCCCTCCTTCCCTCCCTCCTCCTCCCACCGTGCCCTCCTCCATCCCCCTCCCATCGCGCCCTCCTCCCTCCGCCTCCGGCAGCCCCCTCCTCCCTCCTCCTCCGGTCGCCCCCTCCTCCCTCTTCCCTCCTCCCTCCTCCTCCAGCAGCCCTCCTCCCATTGCCCCTCCCTCCTCCTCCGGCCGGCCCCTCCCCCTCCTCCTCCGGTCGCCCCCTCCCCCTCCTCTCTCCTCCCTCCCTCCTTTGTCTCTGTTCTTGCAAATTGTAGGTAATTTGATTTAGGGTAGAACTAGGGTAGTACAATTTTTAGCAAGTGTTTAATAGAAATAGTTTATTTAGTAAGTGATTAATATAACTAGTTTATTTATATTAAGTGCTTAATAGAACTAGTTTATTTAGTAAGTGCTTAATAGAACTAGTTTATTTGTAGTAAGTGCTTAATAGAACTAGTTTATTTAGTAAGTAGTTAATAAAACTAGTTTATTTAGTAAGTAGTTATTAAAACTAGTTTATTTAGTGTTAGGATTATATATAAGATATTTTGAAATGTTTTTGTTCATATTTTACACCATTGAAATGCAATGACCATCGATAAGTGGCCTATGTTTTGCCGGAGTGTTGATTAATTTATGTTCCGGCAAAATTTCAGGCGCTCGATATGTCGTTTTTTAGCAAAGGTCATGCCGGATTTTTTTTGGTTTTTTCATCGAGTTATAATCTTTGAATTTTTAACACAAGAGATGTCTGATGACGATGGGATCCTGGAGTGTGGGTACTGCTACGATGACCGGGGTTTGTGCGATAGGTTTCCTCAGCTGCAAAATGATAGGTTTTTCACCATGAAGCTGGAAGAGACCTTTGATGTTTGTACGGTATGCAACGACAAGCATTTCATCATAATTAATATCATCGCTTGTGCTTCTTTTGTTCAACGTGTAATTTATGGATTTTTTTAATTTGATTAGTACATCCCATGCCAAGCTAGACCATATGTATTGGAGAAGCTTGGTTTTGGTTTACATGACTTTGAGAATGTGGAGACGAGGAGGGCTCACTTAAGAACTAAACATGGTTATGAGTTTTTGGTTAAGCTATACAATGCGGTCGATCGCTCCAATTTCGGTTGCTCTAATTGGGAAGCTCTCTGCAAGGCATATGTATTTGAGGAGGGAATGCGAATAAGGCTTGATATTCGCCCAAAGATTATGATGATGATGATAATATCAACATCTGGGTGGATGTGGATATAACTCCAGTTTTGCCTAGATGTGAGTTTGTCAAACTAATTTGTTAAGTTCAGTAATTTATGTTGTTAATTTGAAAATAATTGGTGTTTGTCGGTACTAAACTTATTTATTTATAATTGTCAGCTTATTTCTTATCTTCAAGAAATACTCGGAAGGTAATAGACAGCACATACTACAGCTATGACTCCAAGCTTAATTGTGAGGAGAAAGGTTATCTTGTCTCATTCATAGAAGATGTTGAGGCCTTCAAAACCAGTCACTCTATCAGCCCAAATTATAATAGATACGTGCCACTAATCCATAAATTTCTTGATGGTAACTTCATTGCCAAAAACTTGGTAAGATTTTGTTAATGATGGTAACTTCATTGCATACATTATTCTTAAGTAAACTAAATTGCTAACTATATATGTTACTATTACGTTTTTGAGCAGAGGCTCCCGAAGCAGGTTGTGCCCGACATGCTATTTACCAAAGGTGATATGCATATGGTTAGCTTATGACCAACTCCTTCGAAGTCTTACCATACTGCATACTCGATTTCTTCAAATGATGGAAGGCTCAAAATCAAAGAATGGAGCAAAGTGATGAATGCGCACACGCAAATAATTAGAGACAAAATGAATGTGCGCAAGCCACAAGTTGGAGATAGGTTTATGTCCATTCTCCATTATGGAGAAGGACCGGTTTATCTGTTTTATGGTATTTTAGCTAGGAGACAGAGGAGTAGGTCCTAAGTATTAAGAACAATTAGTTAGTGTTGATTATATATGACTATGATGATGATGAGAAGCTTTTATTATGTGCTATAATGTCTTAGACTTGATGGTGATGCTGAGTAGGAGTAGTGATTATGAGTACCATGATGATGAGGAGGAGGAGTTGTTATTCTAACTAGTGACCAAGATGTTAGATGATGTCATGGACGAAAATGATGATGATGAGGAGTTATATGACAATGATATATTATGATGATAAGTTGTTAATGATATTATGATGATGATGATGATGATGATGATGATGATGATAAGTTATTATGTCATTGGGTGAAAGAACCGCGGATTAGTTTCAAATGGATGGATCCAAAGTGACCATTGGTTACTTTGGATCCATGCACTTGAAACTAATCCAAGGTTTTTTCACCTAGTGATTTAATAACACATTATAATGTAAAAACAATCTCTAAATTGCTACTGTATGAAAAATTGTATAAAGGTGTATGAATACGACCTAAAATTTAAAAGAAATAGAATACGAATAATAGTAGTAGAGGTTGTTTTGGAAAGCGCTACTAGTAATTACCAGTAGCGGTTGTTTTGGAAAGCACTACTACTAAGTAGATATAGCAGTAGCGAGTGCCAGTAGGCTCTACTGCTAAGCTTTAGCTGTAGCGCTTTATCAGTAGCGCGCTTACCCGCGCTACTGATAGGCCAAAAACCAGCGCTACTGCTAGGCTTTTCCCTAGTAGTGATCCAAGATGGGTATAATAAAAACTATCATAAAAGGTGCATTGAATACTATGAGAAGTTTGATACTTGATGATTGTTTTGAGATATGAAGATGGTGATATTAGAGTCATGCTAGTTGAGTAGTTGTGAATTTGAGAAATACATGTTCTAAAGTTTGTGATTCCCGTAGCATGCACGCATGGTGAATCGTTATGTGATGAACTCGGAGCATGATTTATTTATTGATTGTCTTCCTTATGAGTGGCGATCGGGGACGAGCGATGGTCTTTTCCTACCAATCTAACCTCCTAGGAGCATGCGTGTAGTACTTTGTTTGATAACTAATAAATTTTTGCAATAAGTATGTGAGTTTTTTATGACTAATGTTGAGTCCATGGATTATACGCACTCTCACCCTTCCACCATTGCTAGCCTCTCTAGTACCGCGCAACTTTCGCCGGTACCTTAAACCCACCATATACCTTCCTCAAAACAGCCACCATACCTACCTATTATAGCATTTCCATAGCCATTCCGAGATATATTGCCATGCAACTTTCCACTGTTCTGTTATTATGACACGCTTCATCATTGTCATATTTCTTTGCATGATCATGTAGTTGACATCGTATTTGTGGCAAAGCCACCTTTCATAATTCTTTCCTACATGTCACTCTTGATTCATTGCATATCCTGGTACACCGCCGGAGGCATTCACATAGAGTCATATTTTGTTCTAAGTATTGAGTTGTAAGTAAATATAAGTGTGATGATCATCATTATTAGAGCATTGTCCCAAGTGAGGAAAGGATGATGGAGACTATGATTCCCCCACAAGTCGGGATGAGACTCCGGATGAAAAAAAAAGAAAAGAGGCCATAAAAAAATAAGAAGGCCCAAATAAAAAAGAATGAAAAAAATGAGAGAAAAAGAGAGAAGGGACAATGTTACTATCCTTTTTCCACACTTGTGCTTCAAAGTAGCACCATGATCTTCATGATAGAGAGTCTCCTATGTTGTCACCTTGATATACTAGTGGGAATTTTACATTATATAACTTGGCTTGTATATTCGAATGATGGGCTTCCTCAAAATGCCCTAGGTCTTCATGAGCAAGCGAGTTGGATGCACACCCACTTAGTTTCTTTTGTTGAGCATTCATACACTTATGTCTCTAGTGCATCCGTTGCATGGCAATCCCTACTCACTCACATTGATATCTATTGATGGGTGAGTGAGTCCTGGATTAGGGGGTCTCCGGACAGCCGGACTATATCCTTTGGTCGGACTGTTGGACTATGAAGATACAAGATTGAAGACTTCGTCCCGTGTCCGGATGGGACTCTACTTGGCGTGGAAGGCAAGCTAGGCAATACGGATATGTATATCTCCTCCTTTGTAACCGACCTTGTGTAACCCTAGCCCCCTCTGGTGTCTATATAAAGCAGAGGGTTTTAGTCCATAGAACAACATACAATCATACCATAGGCTAGCTTCTGGGGTTTAGCCTCTCCGATCTCGTGGTAGATCAACTCTTGTACTACTCATATCATCAAGAGTAAATCAAGCAGGATGTAGGGTTTTACCTCCATCAAGAGGGCCCGAACCTGGGTAAAACATCGTGTCCCCTGCCTCCTGTTACCATCCGCCTAGACGCATAGTTCGCGACCCCCTACCCAAGATCCGCCGGTTTTGACACTGACATTGGTGCTTTCATTGAGAGTTCATCTGTGTCGTCGCCATTAGTCTTGATGGCTCCTTCAATCATCGATAGCGATGCAGTCCAAGGTGAGACTTTTCTCCCCGGACAGATCTTCGTATTCGGCGGCTTCACACTGCGGGCCAACTCGCCTGGCCATCTGCAGCAGATCGAAAGTTACGCCCCTGGCCACCAGGTCAGGTTTGCAAGCTTAAACTACACGGTCGATATCTGCGGAGACTTGATCTTCGATGGATTCGAGCCCCTGCCGAGTTCGCCACACGGACTCGATGAGCATGATTTAGCTCTACCATCGGACAGTGTTCAAGAGATCGCACCGGCAACTGCTCCGACCCTCAATTCGGAGCCTATCGCGCCATCCATGGATGGGTGGATAGACCCCGCCACGGAGGCCGTACTCTCAGCGGCGATCGAGCCGAGGATCTACCTTACCCTTCAGAAGAGCTGTGACGCTGAACTACCAGATTTTCCCCGGCCACAGACTCCGAACCGCCTGCGCCCGTGCCTATCGAATGCGACTGGGCGCCGATCATGGAGTTTACCTCCACGGATATCTTTCAGCACTCGCCCTTCGGTGACATACTGAACTCATTAAGGTCTCTCTCCTTGTCAGGAGAGTCCTGGCCGAACTATGTCCGGTAGGATTGGGATGCGGATGACGAAGAAATTCGCCGCCCACCCACCACCCACTTAGTAGCCACTGTCGACGATTTAACCGACATGCTCGACTTCGACTCTGAAGACATTGACGGCATGGACGACGATGCAAGAGGCGAACAAGAACCACTGCCCACAGGGTACTGGACAGCCACCTCATCATATGATATATACATGGTGGACACACCCAAAGAAGGCAATGGCGGTGAGACAGTGGAGGATGACCCCTCCAAGAAGCAACCCAAGCGCCGACGTCAGCGGCGCCGCTCTAAGTCTCGCCAAAGAAAAAGCGGTGACCCCGGCACAGGAGAAATAGCACTCCAGACAGTGCCGAAGACAACCACAATCCCCTCCAGCAAGATTTAGTGCAGGAGGATGGAGAAGCCAGCCCTCCTGAGAGAGCGGAAGATGGAGAGGCGGAGGATGATAATTACATGCCTCCCTCCGAAGACGAGGCAAGCCTCGACGATGACGAATTCGTCGTACCTGAGGACCCCGTCGAACAAGAGCGCTTCAAACTCCGGCTTACAGCCACGGCAAATAGCCTTAAGAAAAAGCAACAACAGCTTCAGGCTGATCAAGATTTGCTAGCCGACAGATGGACTGAAGTTCTTGCGGCCGAGGAATATAAACTCGAACATCCCTCCAAGACTTACCCAAAGCGCATATTGCTACCCCAACTGGAGGAGGAGGCACTCAAACCCACATCTCCAGCATATGATGCGGCTAACATGCCACCTCATGGCCGCGATAGAGAGGCATTTCAGCCAAAAGCTCAGCCTGCACTCCGACGCCGCTCGCATAAAAATGTCAAGGCATGGGGAAATACGCCAGACCTGCGAGATGTATTGCAGGACAAAGCAAAACATGCAAGATCGATCTACCAATCACGAGGGCGCGCCACTATGCGAGACGATAATCGTCATGCCGGATACAGTAAAAGTAAGTCCGGCCGGGCCGAACACAGCGGGCAAGACACATTTGAGCTACGTCGCGATATAGCCCAGTACAGAGGCGCCGCACACCCCTTATGCTTCATAGACGACGTAATGGATCATCAAATCCAAGAGGGTTTCAAACCCGTAAATATAGAATCATACGACGGCACAATAGACCCCGCGGTATGGATCGAGGATTTTCTCCTGCACATCCATATGGCCCGCGGTGATGATCTACACACCATCAAATACCTCCCACTCAAACTCAAATGACCAGCTCGGCATTGGCTCAACAGCCTGCCAGCAGAATCCATTGGCTGTTGGGAAGATCTGGAAGCCGCATTCCTCGACAACTTCCAGGGCACTTATGTGCGACCACGAGATGCTGATGACTTGAGTCACATAATTCAGCAGCCAGAGGAATCGGCCAGGCAATTCTGGACACGATTCCTAACAAAGAAAAATCAAATCGTCGACTGTCCGGATGCAAAGGCCCTAGCAGCTTTTAAGCACAACATCCGCGACGAGTGGCTCGCCCGGCACCTTGGCCAGGAAAAGCCAAAATCTATGGCAGCCCTCACGACACTCATGACCCGCTTTTGTGCGGGAGAGGACAGCTGGCTGGCTCGCAGCAATAACATATCAAAGAACCATGGTACTTCGGATACCAAGGACGGCAATGGCAGGTCACATCCTAACAAACATAAGCGCCGCATCAACAACGACAATACCGAGGATACGCAGTCAATGCCGGATTCAAAGGCTCTAAACCCTGTCAGCGGAAAAAGCCATTCAAAAGAAGCACTCTGGGCCCGTCTAGTTTGGACCGTATACTCGATCGCTCGTGTCAAATACATGGCACCCCCGACAAGCCAGCCAACCACACCAACAGGGATTGTTGGGTGTTCAAGCAGGTCGGCAAGTTAAATGCCGAAAACAAAGATAAGCGGTCACATAGCGATGACGAGGAGGAGCCCCGGCAGCCGAACACCGGAGGACAGAAGAGGTTCCCCCACAAGTACGGACGGTGAACATGATATACGCAACCCACATCCCCAAGAGGGAGCAGAAGCGTGCGCTCAGGGACGTATATGCGTTGGAGCCAGTCGCCTCAAAGTTCAACCCATGGTCCTCCTGTCCAATCACCTTCGATCCCAGGGACCACCCCACTAGTATCCGTCATGGAGGATTCGCCGCACTGGTCCTAGACCCAATCATTGAAGGATTTCACCTCACTCAAGTCCTTATGGATGGCGGCAGCAGGCTGAACCTGCTTTATCAGGACACAATGCGCAAAATGGGCATAGACCCCTCAAGGATCAAACCCACAAAAACGACCTTCAAAGGCGTCATACTAGGTGTAGAGGCCCATTGCACAGGCTCAGTCACACTGGAAGTGGTCTTCGGATCCCCGGATAACTTCCAAAGCGAGGAGTTAATCTTCGATATAGTCCCGTTCCGTAGTGGCTATCATGCACTGCTCGGGCGAACCGCATTTGTGAGATTCAGTGCGGTACCACACTATGCATATCTCAAGCTCAAGATGCCAGGACCTTGGGGGGTCATCATAGTCAATGGAAACACAGAGCGCTCTCTCTGCACGGAGGTGCACACTACAGCGCTCGCAGCAGAAGCGCAAAGCAGCCTCTCAAGGCAATCCACTAGTTTGGCGATTCAAGACCCGGACACCTTCAAGCGCGCCCGGAGTAATCGACAACAAGACCACCTGGCACGTTCCGAGCTCGCATAGCAATGCGGCCCCCACCACAGTCCCAGCCAAACGGCTAAATCCGTGCCCCGCGTACATAATTACGCATTGAAAATACCATGGGCACAGGTGGGGAGGGGGGCACGACTACGGCACGCCCCAAGACGCGGCTCAACCGCACTAGGGGCTTCTCGCCTTATTATTTTTTCTCTCTTTCAGGACTTTACTCTCTGGAAGCACCGTCCAGCAGTATGTTTGCCGGACACACAATACAACAACCAAGGAGGCAGAAAGCTACGTCGCGTCATGGAATTCCCAGGTGGTCTCTGATAATGAGTGAAATATCTGCTTTCAATAACATTCCTCAGCTTGCCCTTGGAGGGGACATGTCAAATAGTCCCACTTTTTGCTTATCGCACTACTTGTATCATTTTGCTTTAACGCACCTTCTTGAATAAACAATGCATTGCACTAGACTATTATTGCATTCTTATTATATATATATGTTCATTCATGACATCCATCACCCGTACACTCTGGTACGGCCAATACGCTAGGGGCTTAAAACATACCCCATAATACGGCGTGAGAAGTCCGAACACTTTCGACACTGCGGCACCCCGAACTTATAGCATTATATGCATCAGCTCACAATCATGTCTTGGGTCAATAGTTGGGTTTGCCCGGCTCCCATGTTTTGGTACCTTACGTTCCGCTATATCGGCTAAGGTAGCACTGGGAGAACTATTGCGATTGTGCCCCGGTTTTGCTGGGCTAAGCACCTCAGTAGAGAAAGCTAAAACTGACTGTCATGATAAGGTGAGAGACTGGTCACTGTTCGAGAGGTTTCGAGTCCCTAAAGACTTATGATGCTTAGAGCGAGGAGTCGGCTCTGTCCGGCTTAAGGTGTGTATAGCGCCCCGAATTCGGCCTTCCGAATACTAGGGGCTTCGCCGAAATTTAAAATTATAGAATTCTACGGCTAAGTGAGAGTGATAAAGCATTATAGTCCGATTGCCTTGTTCGTTGTGCTAAGCACCTCCCTCGAAGGACCCAAAAATGGGAACAAGAGTGCTCCGGTTTATCCCGAACACCCAAGCACTCGTGGCATGGGGGCAGAAGCCGACGACTAGCCATCTCTCATATTTGATAAATAGCCGAACAAAAGGTAATATTTTAAATTCAAACAAGCGTTGCATAGCGCATATGAACAAGTTTTCATCATACAGGATCACACGAGCAAGTTCAATCAAATATTACATCTTTCGCACACTCGTCCGCTACAAGACGGGCACCCATCAGGACACCCTCATAATACATCTCGGGGTGGCGATGCTCCTTGCCCTGCGGCGGCCCCTCCTTCACCAGCTTCACGGCGTCCATCTTGGCCCAGTGCACCTTCGCACGGGCGAAAGCCCGACGTGCACCTTCGATGCAGACGGACCGCTTGATGACTTCCAGCCGTGGGCAGGCATCCACAAGCCGCCTCACCAGGCCGAAGTAGCTGTTGGGAAGGGCGTCGCCAGGCCACATCCGGACTATAAAGCCCTTCATGGCCTATTCGGCTGCCTTGTGCAGCTCGACCAGTTGCTTCAGCTGGTCGCTCATAGGCATCGGGTGTTCGGTCCCAGTATACTGAGACCAGAACAGCTTCTCCGTTGAGCTTCCCTCTTCGGCCTGGTAAAACTTTGCGGCATCCGACACGCTGCGGGGCAAATCTGCGAATGCTCCTGGAGAGCTCTGGGCTCGGGTAAGTAACAAGTAATTTACTCTCACATGCTTGATTTTCATATTGAATGCCTTACCCGCTGCTATCTTCCTCATCGCCTCAATATCCTGGAGGGCCTTTTGGGCTTCAGCCTTTGCATTCTTTGCACTCTCGAGGGCCGTGGCAAGCTCGGACTCTCGTGTCTTCGAGTCAAGCTCCAAAGCCTCGTGTTTCTTCACGAGAGCCTGGAGCTCTTCCTGCACCTCGCCCACCCATGCCTCTTGCCTTTCCCGCTCGGTGCGCTCCTTGGCCGCTTTGTTTTCGGCCTCGGACAGCGCTTGCTTCAGGGTTGCCACTTCGGTCGTGGCCCCTGGCACATTCATGATAATCCTGTCATTTCGCAATCGCATCTTTTTTGTATATATATATATATATAGACAAGGTATTACTTACCTTTGTTCTCTTCGAGCTGCCTCTTGGCAAGGTCGAGCTCTTTCTCGGACCCCTCGAGGTCCTGCTTCAGTGCGGCGACCTCCGCAGTCAGTGCGGCAGAGGTCAGTAGCGAAGCCTGCATACGCATATAGACATACTTATATTAGACTCCTGCAGATATTATTTGATCCTCTATTCGGCTTTTCTTTGTGAACACCCAACAGAGCATCAGGGGCTACTGTCTACGCGGTAATATTTTTCCTATATTTTAAACACTTACCTCAAAGCCTGTTAGAAGGCTGGCACATGCTTTAGTTAGTCCGCTCTTGGCGGACTGAACCTTCTTGATCACCGCACTCATAATAGTGCGGTGCCCTTCGTCGATGGAAGCGCTGCAAAGCGCTCCTAGCAGGTTGTCCGGTGCCTCTGGATGGACAGAGGTCACCGGCATGGGCGTCTTGCCCCTTTTGGAAGGAGGCTACCTGCCCGAGTCCAAAACCCCTGGAGGCTCTAGCGCGGTGTTCGGCTGAGGGCCGAACTCGGAGCCCTCGGGAGCCTTACTCCCTTTGCTCCCGCAGTCCGGAAGGTCGCCTTGAGGCGCCTCCGGGACTGTCTCCCCTTGACCCTCCGCCTCTTGAGACAATACCTCGGCATTGTCCATAGGGCAAGGGGAGGAGGCGGTCGGAAGTGGATCGCTATCCATATCCAATGAGTCCAAGGAGCCGTCTGACGAGGATACGTCGATACGGGCTTGGGGCGGTCTGCATAATCATATTCGGCATTAGGGGAAGCAGTGCGACAAAGGTATGCTATGAGTTACTCTGGTATCCAAATACTTACGACTTCGCCAGGGGCTTGGCCCTAAGCAGCCACTCGTCTTCGTCTTCGGCGGCGGTGGTGGAACAGTCCGGAAGGAGAGTCCTTCCCTTATTGGACCCTTCGGCCCCCCCAGTTGGGGCGGCCTTCCTTTTCTTGTCTCCCCCGACTGGAGGGGGATCATCTTCATCTTCCTCCTCATCTTCGTGGGAGGAGTGCGTCGCGGAGTCATCGGACAATGAGTCCGATACCACCTGGCGCTGGAAACTCTTTCGGGTTCCCTTGGCCTTCTTCTTGGTCTTCTCCGGCACCTTGTAAGGAGCCGGAGTCAGCATCTCCGTCAGGAGAGCATCCGCACTATCTTCGGGCAAAGGGGTCAGACAGTTAATCTGCCCCGACGTCTCCACCCAGTCCTATCAAAGGCATGGAGCTTAGACCCCACACATGGTTAAGCTATGGGAAATAAATATCCTACCTGATGTATAGAACTCACCGAATTCGTAGGGCGCTTCGCGCTTAGCCCGCGGTCCTCAGTAAGAGAAGGAGGGACCTCGACGCCCTTGAACAACACCCTCCAGACGTCCTTGTGCGTCGTGTCGAAGAGCTCGCTTAGAGTATGGTGCTGGGCCGGGTCGAACTCCCATAAATTGAAATCCCGTTGTTGACACGGGATGATCCGGCGGAAGAGCATGACCTGGACTATGTTGACAAGCTTGAGTTTCTTGCTTATCATGTTCCGGACACACTTCTGGAGTCCATCCAGCTCCATCGATGAGCCCCAGGACAGGCTTGTCGGTGTCAAAACCGGCGGATCTTGGGTAGGGGGTCCCGAACTGTGCGTCTAGGCCAGATGGTAACAGGAGGCAGGGGACACGATGTTTTACCCAGGTTCGGGCCCTCTTGATGGAGGTAAAACCCTACGTCCTGCTTGATTAATATTGATGATATAGGTAGTACAAGAGTAGATCTACCACGAGATCAGAGAGGCTAAACCCTAGAAGCTAGCCTATGGTTTGATTGTATGATGTAGTTGTCGTTCTACGTACTAAAACCCTCTAGTTTATATAGACACCGGAGAGGGCTAGGGTTACACAAGGTCGGTTACAAAGGAGGAGATATCCATATCCGTATTGCCTAGCTTGCCTTCCACGCCAAGTAGAGTCCCATCCGGACACGAGACCAAGTCTTCAATCTTGTATGTTCATAGTCTAACAGTCTGGCCAATAGAGATAGTCTGGCTTTCAATGACGATGAGTCCGGCGCGCAGTATTTTCTTCGGCATTGCAAGGCGGGTTCCTCCTCCGAATACACCACGGAAGAATTTTGGATATAAGGATAGTTTCTGACCCTGCAAAATAAGTTCCACATACCACCGTAGAGATAATAATATTTCACAAATCCAATTTGCTGACTTATTTTGGCAACATGACATTACCTCACGGCCCGGTGATTATTCGAACCGTTTCCTTTAACTAGCCCCACACGTAGCGCGAGGCAGTTTTGTTGACATGTCTTGTCAAAGCAGAGATCGTGTCCCCTTATTACGGGATTCTCATCAATACGGGTGTGGGTAACCCAACCGTATCTAGGACTCCTAGATTATAGGCAAGTCCAAACGGCTTCGGAGAGGACGCTTGATATTCACCCTCTTTATAAAGGGACAAAGCTTCTACTTTTTCCCTCCCGTGCTCAATCGAATCCTTCCCCTGCCTCGAGTTCTAACACCCAAAGCCCAGGTCAGGTGCTCCGAACATTCAATCATGTCTGGATCTAGCCTTCAAGGCCGATGGATGCCCTCCTCCGTTATGGAAGAAGACATCAAGAAGTTGAGGGAGGCCAGATACCTGACCGCCGAGGTTTCGCATTAGCTGCCTGCCCAAGGGCAGGTCGTCCCTACTCCTGAACCCAACGAAGACGTTGTGTTCATCTCCCACTTCCTCCGAGGCCTAGGCCTTACTATGGATCCCTTCGTCAGAGGCTTGATGTTTTATTATGGGCTAGATTTCCATGATCTAGCCCCGGACTCCTTTCTCCACATCTCGACATTTTATTGTCGTGTGTAAGGCCTTCCTCCGCATTACCCCTCACTTCGGCCTGTGGCTCAAGTCCTTCGAAGTGAAGCCGAAGATGATCGAGGGGCAACATGCGGCGTGCGGAGGCGCGTCAATAAGCAAGATGGCCGGAGCTCCGTGGCCGAAGGGTTCCTTTTGAGAGGTGTCCGGATTATGGCAACAGGAGTGGTTTTACATCACGGCTCCCAGAAGTGCCAAGTGGGCGGCTGCCCCCGCTTTCCGCTCGGGTCCCCCACCACAACTAATGTCATGGATTAGTAGAGGTCTGAGCTGCGGTCCAGCCAAGGACGTGCCTATACTGCAAATGCCGGCCCCTTCGCTTGTGGGAGTTCAACCCAGAAGGACCGTGGGCTCTTCAGAATTTCCTCGGCCTGACGCGCGAGGAAATGTACAAGTCATTCTTCGGACCTCAAATAGAGTGTCCGGATACTGCCGAGGACGTGGGCCTGAGCAGCAACCGTGCCGCCGAACAAGTAAGTAATCCTCTAGCCGAACACACCATCTTTTATTTATGACGTCATTTCTGAGAAATTGCTCTTTGACCAGGACTGGCTAACAAAGGCAAAGATGATCCGGTGTTCGGCCCCCCTCCCTGAGGGCTTGGAAAATCCGGTGCTGGAAAAGATGCTCAAGCTCGCACCTTGCCTGGAGCCCTCGAGGGAGGATACAGGGGGGAATGATTTGGGCGGAAGAGGGCCCCTGTCGCTGCTATTTTCCAACCGAGGGAATGAGCTCCTCCTTGAAGGAGGACAACCAAGGAGGAGAATCCGACCTTCTCTCGCTTCTGGGAAGGAAGAGGACTGCCTCTGAAGATCCGGAAACCGAGGCTTCCAAACGGGAGGAGAAATCCCCAATAGAGGGTCCTGCCGTGGAGGGTGCTTTTACCGCACAAAGTCCGCGCGAGGATCAGCCCTCCAACAAGCTGTAAGTAATTAGAAAGTACTTCAATAGAGCTCATCTTCGGGGGATCTTCTCCCGGAGATGATGGAGAGCGAAACGCCTCCCCCGGACTCCCCCGCTCAAGAAGCGGGTGACCTTGAAGTGTCGTCACGGAGGGCCTCTCCGGATTTGGTGAGGCCAGAAGATAATCCTACAGCCACCCGAAGTCCTCAGCGTCCGGCTCATGAAGAGAGCGAACAAAAGAGTCCGGCACCGTCCGGTATGCGGTCGGACATACTGAGGGAGCTGTTGGGGCGAGCAACCATCTCAGAGGAACACCGTACGTTAATGGGTACGGTGATGGAAAGAGTTCCGTCCGCCGAAAGCGAATTGCATGAAGCTTTTATGAGTCTACTGACGGGCTTTGAGGTACGTGAAATGATATACTTTTTGATAGTACCGCACATGTTAAGTGTGCCCTATGTAGATAGTAGCCCCTGAGACTCTAGTTGTCGTCGAGAATGGCGGCGAACAGAGGATCGTAGTCCCAAGCAATAACCATACCGCTTTAATGTGCAGGTAATGGGAGCTCCGGTGGCTAGCCGGACTGATGAGTTTGCTGAGCTAAAGTGGCAACTAGATGCGGCGGACGCCGACATCGAGCTTGTTAACAGGCAGCTTGACGAGTCACAGGGTAAGTAATGTTTTCCTGGTGAATGTCACATAATAAGAGCAGCATAATGCCAGTATCTTTAATATGTTGTGACTACAGACGGAGCTGCCACCATGGAGACCCTTTGGGCGGAACTTGCCCGAGCCAAGGAACAAGCGCGGGTTAGTAATGCGGCTGCGTTGAAGGCAGCCGAAGAGTTAAGAGCTGAGAAGGCCACCCATTGCGAAAGTAAAGAAAAAATGGCCAAGATGGCTGTGGAATTAAAAGGCACTGCCGACCGTTGCCAGTTCCTTGAAGAAGAGAACCGAGTGAAGGCAGCGGACCTTGAGAAGGCCACGATGGCGACCAAAGACACTCGCTCCGCTATGAGGGCGAAGAAGGAGGAGCTACATGAAGCCGGGGATATTGTAGCTGGGAAGCCCTTTTTGCTGCAGAGGAAGTTCGGAAATCCGCGTTATGCCCCTCTGGATCGGCTGTGGAGTTCGGAAGACGCGTATATGGACTTGGCGGCGAGTGCTGCCGACGCGGTCGAATACTTCCGAGATCAGTCAGATCGTGAAGTGGACAAGCTATTCTGGTCACAATTTATCGTTCCAGAGCGTCCGCTTCCCCTGACGGATCAGCTAGCCGAATGGGCCGAACTTAATAGGTTGTCCGGACTCGCCATGAGGTCCGTTGTGGATCAGCTGTGGCCGGAAAAGCCGAAGCCGAACAGCTATTTCAGCTTAGTGCAGCAGTTCCTTGGTGTGGTGCCGCGCATCAATGCTTTGAAGAGGTCGGCGTGCATAGAAGGCTCGCGGATGTCCCTTGCCCGTGTTAAAGCATACTGGGCGGAGATGGATGCTACCACTGTTGCGGCGCAGGGTTCGGCCATAGGCCGAGTGGCTGCCGAGCACTATTTCGAAGAGGTTCTTAAGGGTGCTCGTTTGATAGAGTCCCAGTGCTCAAAGAATATTATGTTTGAGTGACATGTATTCCCATTGTAAACAAAATGTTTTTATGAATTTTATTAAGGCTGTGTTTATACTTTTTCCCGAAAGTAATATGGTGCCTCCTGTGCGGCCGTTTATGTATACATGCGTATAACCTGAAAGATTGCAGTCGTCGGCTTCAGCCCCCACGCATATAATGCGGGGCTGTTCGTAGAAGACGCGTGTTCACACTTAACCCAACGTCTTGGTCCTATTAAGGAGGTGATAGAGCAGCGAACGAGGCAACTAGACTATAATGCTTTAACGCTTTCACTTAGCCATAGGAGTTTGACGGTGGGGCTACTATATAGCCCCTGTTGGCTCCGCACTCTCCCGAATTCGGGGTGCGTTCATGCCTGGCCGGGAAATGGCCCTTCGTTAAGGCGGAGGAATTCTATCATTCAGATAGGTCATCGAGTGGTTGACCAGTCTCACGCTATATCATGACAGTCAGTTTTCAGCTTTCTCTAATGAGGTGCTCGTCCGGATGACCCGGGGCACAATCGCAGTAGTTCTCCTAGTGCTACCTTAGCCGATAGAGCGGAACGTAAGGTACCAAAACATAGGAGCCGGGCAAACCCAACATTTGACTAAAGACATGATTCGGAGCTGATGCATATAAGGCCAAACTCGCGACGCCGAACACTCCCTAAGGTATTCGGTCTTTATGGTATAAACCGGGCCTGGATAGTGCCCTTTGTAAGAAGCCCCTTGTGTCCAGGTACGTGCATTATTCTGACGTGGCCACATGCCAAGACGTCAGCATCCTTCTCAATTGCGCTGAGATTTCGAGGGATGTGTATCAACAAGAGACAATAAAAAAGGTTTACGCAGGGTCTTAATCTAAAAAGAATCCTTGGAGAGGGTCCCTGCTGCACGTCTATGCCTGTGTCTCCGTTGTGCCATATCCTGGATGGGTGTAGCACGATGATCATCTGTAAAAGAGAGGAACCTACGTGAAAAAGTTGTCGTGCAAAAAGGTAGTTTTTAAAGAAACCATGTATAATTAAAAATGAGTAAAAATTTCCACTTGTCTGCGCGTGTTGAGCCCCTTGTATTTATAACAGGGGTGTGGCCCTCAATCCGGTGCAAATTACATATAGCAGCGCCGGACTCGTCTAACCGCGTCCGTGGTCTTGACGACCTATCAAATGCTGTAGTTGGTGAGGCCGTTTTTAGTGTGCGACTGCCAAGGTAGTCGCATTCTCTTCGGCGTGCAAAGATCGCTCAATATTTCCGCTTACTATAATGATGCCACGTGGACTGGGCATCTTGAGTGTGAGGGAAGCGTAATGCGGTATTGCATTAAAGCGAGCAAAATCTTCGCGTCCAAGTAGTGCTTGATGACCACTTTGGAATGGAGCAATGCGGAAGGTTAAATGTTCGCTACGGAAGTTATCGAGGAAGCCGAATACAACCTTTAGTAGCAGGGAGCCCGTGCAGTGATCCCATGGGCCTGGCATTACTCCTTTAAAGGTAGTGTCGCTATGACGGATTTTCGTTGGGTCTATCGCCATTTCGCGGATCGTATCCTGATATATCAGGTTTAAACTGCTGCCACCGTCCATCAGGACTCGTGTAAAGTGGTATCCGTCAATAATTGGGTCTAGTACCAGGGCAGCCCATCCTGCCCGCCGGATACTTGCTGAGTAATCACGATGGTCGAAAGTGATCGGTTGAAAAGACTAGTGGCCGGGCTCCGCGGTGATAGGCCCTTGGTCATATTTATCTGGGAGTGTCGCTTTGTTTCTCCCCTTGATCACGTGTAACATGTTTACTATTTTGACTTCTGGTGGAAATTTCTTTTGTTCCCCAGCGTCTTTCTTGAGAGGCGCATTCTTGTCTTCGCTTGGTGTATCCTCCCCCTTGTGTACGGTGTTGAGCTTGCCGGACTACTTGAAGCCCCAATACTCTCTGTGGGTATGATTAGCGGGTTTACCAGGGGTGCTATGGATCTGACATACTTGGTCCAGAATTTTTTTTAGGCTAGACAGTTCGTCTCTGGCGCCTTTAAAGGGCGGCTTTTGCTAACTTGGCCGAGAGCTTTTGAATCCGGCGTTTACTGCCGTGCTCTTCGTGCTGTCTTCTTTATTCCGGCATTTGTTATTGTTGTTGCGCCATGATTTCCCGTTTCCATCTCTAGCTTCGGGTGTACTAGGGTCGTTGGTGCTGCATCTGGCTAGCCAGCTATCCTCACCCGCGCAGAAGTGGGTCATGAGGCTTGTTAATGCTGCCATTGTTCTCGGCTTTTCTTGGCCGAGGTGTCTGGCGAGCCATTCGTCACGGATGCTATGCTTAAAGGCTGCCAAGGCTTCGGCATCCGGACAGTCGACTATTTGGTTCTTTTTAGTAAGAAACCTATTCCAGAGCTTTCGGGCTGACTCTCCGGGCTGTTGAGTTATATGACTCAAATCGTCCGCGTCCGGAGGTTGGACATAAGTCCCTTGAAAATTTGCCCGGAAAGCGTCTTCGAGCTCTTCCCAGCTTCCGATGGAGTTTTCGGGGAGGCTTTTGAGCTAGTGCCAAGCTGGCCCTTTGAGTTTGAGGGGTAAATATTTAATGGCATGGAGATCATCTCCTCGAGCGATATGAATGTGGAGGATATAGTTCTCAATCCAGACCCCAGGGTCTGTTGTTCCGTCGTATGCCTCTATGTTTACGGGTTTGAATCCCTCTGGAAATTCATGGTCCAGCACCTCATCGGTGAAGCATAGGGGGTGTGCGGCGCCCCTGTATCTGGGCGTGCCGTGTTGTTCAGATGTTTGGTGTGTTGCATTGTATGCTGGAGCACGCTTGCGTGGTCCATAGATGGATCTAGTTGCTTCGTACTTTTGATGCGAGCCCTCGTGTGGATCGTGTATTGGCTTATGTGCAGCATTGCTTGCCGCTCTATGTTGGCCGTGAGGTCGTCTATCCGGCCGGGTGTCCGTTTTAATTTTTGGTTGCGGGGGATCTAGGGCCTCCTCGTCGAACTCGGGTAGTAACTTCCGCTTCGGGTAACTCTTGGTGGGGTGATTACCGTCGTATTTTGCTGCTGCGTTGAGTACTTTGCTCCATCTGATTTGGAGTGTGTCTTGTGCAGCCTTGAGCCTCTGCTTCTGCCTTTTTAGACTCCTTGCGGTGGCAACAAGCCTTTGATGGGAATTTTGTTGCTCCGGGTGTCTATCCGGTGTTATGTCCTCCGGGCTATTATTTTTGACAGAGTTGGCTTGTTTGGTTTGATTCTCTGCGTTGTCGTGGTCCGGCAGTGTTTCACCCTGCTCTAACACTGGGTCTGTATGATCGTTATTTCTGTCGAGGCGGGATTTGGGGCGGCGCTTACGCAGCCGCTTTGACTGCTTCTCGAGGGGTCAACCCTTCATTGCGTCCTTCCGTTCCTCGTCGTCGTTTTCCTTTGGTGTGTCCACCATGTATACGTCATGTGATGAGGTGGACGTCCAGTGCCCTGTAGGCAGTGGTTTATCTTCGTCTCCCGCATCGTCGTCCATACTGTCGATGTCTTCGGAGTCAAAGCCAAGCACGTCGATTAAGTCATCGACAGTGGCTACTAAGTGGGTGGTGGGCGGGTTGCGAATTTCTTTGTCGTCCACATCCCAGTCCTGTCGGACATAGTTCGGCCAGGATCCTCCTGATAAGGAGAGAGACCTTAACGAGTTCAGTATGTCGCCAAAGGGCGAGTGCTTAAAAATATCCGCGGAGGTAAACTCCATGATCGGCGCCCAATCAGATTCAATAGGAACGGGCGCAGGCGGTTTGGAGTCCGTGGCCGAAGAAGGATCTGGTAGTTTATCAACATGGCTCTCGTGCAGGGTAAGGTCAATGTTCGATGGCCCACAAGGCCCTTCTCCTTCCAGGAAGTGAGCCGCATGGGGATTCCGGATCGAAACTCGAGGGCCGCCACCCAGTTGGTGTCGGGTGGCTCGGTGATGTAGAACCACGCCGATTGCCACCCCTTTATGGTCTCCACGAAGGAGCCCACGAGCGATATAACATTGGGCATCTTGCCCACCATGGCTCCGCCGCATTCCGCTTGTTGGCCGCCCACCACCTTTGGCTTGATATTGAAGGTCTTCAGCAACAGACCGAAGTGGGGCCGGATGCAGAGGAAAGCCTCGCACACGACGATGAACGCCGAGATGTTGAGGATGAAATTTGGGGCCAGATCATGAAAATCCAGCTCGTAGTAGAACATAAGGCCACAGACGAATGGATGGAGAGGAAACCCCAGTCCGCGGAGGAAGTGATGGAGGAAAACCACCCTCTCGTGAGGTTCCGGGGTAGGGACGATCTGCCCCGCAGCTGGCAGCCGATGCGCAATATCCGCGGCTAAGTATCCGGCTCCGCGTAGCTTTTTGATGTGTCCCTCCGTAACGGAGGAAGCCATCCACTTGCCTCCCGCTCCGGACATGTTTGGAGAAGGTTGAGGAGAAGGATGTGGACTTGGGCGTTGGAGCTCGAGTGCGCAAGAATGGATGAGCAGGGAGGAAGAAGGCGTGGGTAGAAAAAGGTGAGACCTTATCCCTTTATAAGGGCGGACGAAACTATGCGCCCCCCACCAGCCTGGTAAAACTCGCTTATCCCCCCAAGCACCATAATTGGTGGCGCGGTTGGGTTACCCACGTCCGTATTGATGAGAATCCCGTAATAAGAGGAACACGATCTCTGCTTTGACAAGACGTGTCAAGAAACCGCCTCGCGTTATGTGCGGGGATGGTTAAAGAAAAACGGTTCGAATAATTACCGGGCCATGGCATGATGTCATGCTGCCAAAACGTGTCAGCAGATTAGATTTGTGGAAATATTATTCTCTCTACGGTGGTACGTGGAAATTATTTTGCACGGACGGACACTATTCTTATATTCAAATTCTTCCGTGGTGTATTCGGAGGAGGAACCCGCCTTGCAATGCCAAAGATAACACTGCGCGTCGGACTCATCGTCATTGAAGCCTGGTTCAGGGGCTACTGAGGGAATCCTAGATTAGGGGGTCTCCGGACAGCCGAACTGTTGGACTATGAAGATACAAGATTGAAGACTTCGTCTCGTGTCCGGATGGGACTCTACTTGGCGTGGAAGGCAAGCTAGGCAATACGGATATGTATATCTCCTCCTTTGTAACCGACCTTGTGTAACCCTAGCCCCCTCCGGTGTCTATATAAACCGGAGGGTTTTAGTCCGCAGAACAACATACAATCATACCATAGGCTAGCTTCTAGGGTTTAGCCTCTCTGATCTCGTGGTAGATCAACTCTTGTACTACTCATATCATCAAGAATAAATCAAGCAGGACGTAGGGTTTTACCTCCATCAAGAGGGCCCGAACCTGGGTAAAACATCGTGTCCCCTGCCTCCTATTACCATCCGCCTAGATGCACAGTTCGGGACCCCCTACCCGAGATCCGCCGGTTTTGACACCGACAATGGGCATCTCCATAGCCCGTTGATACGTCTAGTTGATGTGAGACTATCTTCTCCTTTTTTGTCTTCTCCACAACCACCATTCCATTCCACCTATAGTGCTATGTCCATGGCTCACACTCATGTATTGCCTGAAGATTGAAAAAGTTTGAGAACACCAAAAGTATGAAACAATTTCTTGGCTTTTCATCGGGGTTGTGCATGATTTAAATATTTTGTGTGATGAAGATAGAGCATAGCCAGACTATAAGATTTTGTAGGGATAACTTTCTTTGTCCATGTTATTTTGAGAAGACATAATTGCTTTGTTAGTATTCTTGAAGTATTACTATTTTTATGTTAATATTAAACTTTTGTCTTGAATCTTTTGGATCTGAACATTCATGCCACAATAAATAGAAATATGCTAGGTAGCATTCCACATCAAAAATTCTGTTTTTATCATTTAGCTACTCGAGGATGAGCAGGAATTAATCTTGGGGATACTTGATACGTCTCCAACATATTTATAATTTTTTATTGTTCCATGCTATTATATTATCTGTTTTGGATGTTAATGGGCTTATTTATACACTTCTATATTATTTTGGGACTAACCTACTAACCCAAGGCCCAGTGCGAATTGCTGTTTTTTTTGCCTATTTCAGTGTTTCACAGAAAAGGAATATCAAACAGAATCCAAACGGAATGAAACCTTCAGGAGAGTTATTTTTGGAACAAACGTGATCCAGGGGGCTTGGAGTAGATGTCAAGAAATCAACAAGGAGGCCACGAGGCAGGGAGGCGTGCCTGCCCCCCTGAGTGCGCCCCACCCTCGTGGGCCCCTCGTAGCTCCACCAACCTACTTCTTCCTCCTATATATGTCCATATACCCCGAAAACATCCAGGAGCACCATGAAACCCTATTTCCACCGTCGCAACCTTCTGTACCCAAGAGACCCCATCTTAGGGCCTTTTCTGGAGCTCTGTCGGAGGGGGAATCAATCACAGAGGGCTTCTACATCACCACCATAGCCTCTCCGATGATGTGTGAGTAGTTTACCTGAGACCTTCGGGTCCATAGTTATTAGTTAGATGGCTTCTTCTCTCTCTCTTTGGATCTCAATACAAAGTTCTCCTCGATCTTCTTGGAGATCTATTCGATGTAACTCTTCTTGCGGTGTGTTTGTCGAGATCCGATGAATTGTGGGTTTATGATCAAGATTATCTATGAACAATATTTGGTTCTTCTCTGAATTCTTATATGTATGATTTAATTATCTTTGCAAGTCTCTTCGAATTATCAGTTTGGTTTGGCCTACTAGATTGATCTTTCTTGCAATGGGAGAAGTGCTTAGCTTTTGGTTCAATTTTGCGGTGTCCTTTCCCATTAACAGGAGGGGCAGCAAGGCACTTATTGTATTGTTGCCATCAAGGATAAAAAGATGGGGTTTATATCATATTGCTTGAGTTTATTCCTCTGCATCATGTCATCTTGCTTAATGCGTTACTCTGTTCTTATGAACTTAATACTCTAGATGCATGCTGGATAGCGGTCGATGTGTGGAGTAATAGTAGTAGATGTAGAATCGTTTCAGTTTACTTGTCACGGACGTGATGCCTATATACATGATCGTGCCTAGATATTCTCATAATTATGCACTTTTCTATCAATTGCTCGACAGTAATTTGTTCACCCACCGTAATACTTATGCTATCTTGAGAGAAGCCACTAGTGAAACCTATGGCCCTGGGTCTCTTTTATCATATAAGTTTCCAATCTATTTTATTTAGCAATCTTTACTTTCAATCAATATCATAAAAATACGAAAAATATTTATCTTATTATTATTATCTCTATCAGATCTCACTCTCGTAAGTGACCGTGAAGGGATTGACAACCCCTTTATCGTGTTGGTTGCGAGGTTCTTATTTGTTTGTGTAGGTACGAGGGACTTGCGTGTAGTCTCCTACTGGATTGATACCTTGGTTCTCAAAAACATAGGGAAATACTTACGCTACTTGAGGGAGTCCTGGAATAAGGGGTCCTCGGGCGTCCGGCTTGTTAGCCATGAGCCAGACTTATGGGATATGAAGATACAAAGACCGAAGTCTGCATCCGTGTGCGACTTGGACTCTCCTTGGCGTGGAAGGCTAGCTTGGCGACCAAATATGTAGATTCCCTTCTTTGTAACCAACCTTGTGTAATCCTAGATCCTTCCGGTGTCTATATAAACTAGAGGACTTAGTTCGGATAGGGCAGATTCATTTTCATAGCCATACAAGCTAGACCTCTAGGGTTTAGCCATTACGGTCTCGAGGTAGATCAACTCTTGTAATACTCATATTCAATAATATCAATCAAGAAGGACATAGGGTATTACCTCCATAGAGAGGGCCCGAACCTGGGTAAACATCGTGTCCCTTGTCTCTTGTTACCATCGACCTTACATGCACAGTTCGGGACCCCCTACCCGAGCTCCGCCGGTTTTGACACCGACATTGGTACTTTCATTGAGAGTTCCACTGTGCTGTCGCCAAAAGTTTTGATGGCCCCTTCAATCGTCAATAATGATGCTGTCCGAGGAGAAACCTTCCTCCCTGGACAAATCTTTGTGTTCGGCGGCTTCGCATTGCGGGCCAATTCGCTTGGCCATCTGGAGCAAATCGAAAGCTACGCCCGTGGCCATCAGGTCAGATTTGGGAGCTTGAACTATGTTGCGGACATCCGTGGAGACTTGATCTTCGCCGGATTCGAGACCGCGGCTGCCACCCCTGTGACCCCGATGATCATGACCTAAATCTGTCATCAGACCGCATCCAGGAGATCACTCCTATAACCGCTCTGGCCTTAGAGCCGGAGCAGACTGCACCATCCAAGGACGAGAGGATCAACCCCACCACAGAGGCCACAGATTCTACGGCGTTGGAGTCGCACATAGACTTAACCTCTCATGACATCTTTGTCACCGAAACTCCAGACTCGTCTCCGGCCGTAAGTTCCGAGCCACGTGAGCCCGCGGACGCCGAACTTGATCATTTATCGATCTTCGAGTTTAGCGCCGCAAACATCTTCGAGCACTCGCCTTTGGGCAATGTGCTAAACTCGTTAAAGAACGTATCCTTGGCAGAGGACTCACAGCCGAACTATATTTGGTTTGAACTAGGGGCTGATGGTGGAGAATTTTGCTTCCCACCCGCCACCCACTTCATCGACATGGTCGAGGATTTGACCGACACACTTGATTACGACTTCGAGGACATCGACGGTATGGACGACGATGCCGGAGAAGAAGAGGCCCAGAACCCGCCGTTCACCGGACGCTAGACGGCCACTTCCTCGTATGATGTATACATGGTGGATGCACCAAAGGAGAACAACGGCGATGACAAGGAAGATCCAGCCGAGGATAAACCTTCCGAAATACAATCCAAGCGCCGGCGTCAGCGGCGCCGCTCTAAGTCACACCGCAGTAAAGACAGCAACACTGGCACAGGAGAAGATAATACTCCAGAAGGTGCCGAAGACAATGCAGACCCCATTGAAACAGCTAATGAACAAGATGAACGGGAAGATGGGCAGGCTAGCCCTGGCAAGCAGGCCACACACGAAGACTCATAGGACGGAAGTTATCTTCCACTCTCTGAGGATGAGATGAGCCTTGGCACCGACGATTTCATCATGCTTGAGGAACCTCTGGAGCAGGAGCGCTTCAAGCGCCAGCTAATCACCACTTCAAGGAGCCTGAAAAAGAAGCAGCAGCAGCTTCAAGCTGACCAAGATCTGCTCAATGATAAATGGACCGATGTCCTAGCAGCCGAAGAATACGGCCTCAAGCGCCCAACCAAAAGCTACCCAAAGCGCAAATTGCTACCTTAGTTTGATGAGGAGGCGCCGAAATACATACCTCCATCGTACAATGCGGCTGACCGACCACCATGTGGTCGGGACAAAATGACAACTCACGCCGAACACTAGCCAGCCCTGCCTCAGCGCACAGGTAGAGGTAAATTAGCCCACGGTCATACATATGACCTCCGGCAAAACCTGAACAATAAAGCAGGACATACTATATCAATCTATGAATCGCGAGGATGTGCCTCGACATGCGATGACGGACACCTATTCGGACGTGACAAACTTAGTCATGCGTGGGCTGAAAACCGCAGACGGACTCCATCAGAGCTACGTCGCGATACGGCCCGATATAGAGGCGCTGCACACCCTGACACCGATGACGTCCTGGATCATGAATTCCCAGAAGGGTTCAAACCCGTGTATATAGAATCATACGATGGAACCGTGGACCCCGCGGTGTGGATCAAAGACTTCATTCTCCACATTCATATGGCCCGCGGTGATGACCTCCACACCATCAAATACCTCCCTTTAAAACTCAAGGGGCCAGCTCGGCACTGGCTCAACAGTCTGCCTGCAAATTCTATTGGAAGCTGGGAGGACTTGGAAGAGGCCTTCCTCGACAACTTCCAAGGTACATATGTTTGACCTCCGGACGCTGAGGACTTAAGCCATATAGTTCAACAACCCGAAGAATCCGCCAGGAAATTATGGACTAGATTCTTAACTAAAAAGAACCAAATCGTCAATTGTCCGGATGCCAAAGCCCTAGCAGCCTTCAAACACAGCATCCGCGACGAATGGATTGCTCGCCACCTTGGCCAAGAAAAGCCAAAATCCATGGCAGCCCTCACGACACTCATGACCTGCTTTTGTGCAGGCGAGGACAGTTGGTTGGCCCATAGAGAAAACAATGCAAGCGACGCCGGCACCCCTGAAGCTAAAACTACCAAAGACAAGTCTCGACGCAACAGGTACAAGCGTCGAAACAACAGGGATAACATTGAGGACACGGCAGTCAATGCCGGATTCAGGGGCTCTAAGTCCGGCCAGCGGAAGAAGCCGTTCCAAAAGAACAATTCAGGCCCATCCAGCTTGGACCGCATACTTGATCATCAGTGCCAGATTCATGGCACCCCAGACAAGCCACCCAATCATACAAAGAGAGATTGCTGGGTTTTTAAACAGGCCGGCAAATTAAACGTCGAGAATAGGGAAAAGGGATCGCAAAGCGAGGACGATGACAAAGAGCCCCAGCAACCGAACAGAGGGGGACAGAAGAATTTTCCCCATCAGGTCAAAACGGTGAACATGATATACGCCACCCACATCCCCAAGAGGGAGCGCAAGCGTGTGCTCAGGGACGTCTACGCGATAGAGCCAGTCGCCCCAAAATTTAATCCATGGTCGTCATGCCCGATCACTTTTGATCACCGGGATCATCCGACCGGTATCCGTCACGGTGGCTCAGCTGCATTGGTCCTAGACCCAATAATTGGTGGGTTCCACCTGACTCGCGTCCTTATGGACGGAGGTAGCAGCCTCAATCTGCTCTATCAGGATACAACGCGAAAAATGGGCATTAACACATCTCGAATCAAGCCGCCCACCAGGACTACCTTCAAAGGAGTCATACCAGGTGTAGAGGCCCGCTGTACGGGCTCAATCACGCTAGAGGTTGTCTTCGGATCTCCGGACAGCTTCCAAAGCGAGGAGTTAATCTTCGATATCGTTCCTTTCCGCAGCGGCTATCACACACTGCTCGGACGAACTGCGTTCGCTCGATTCAACACAGTACCACACTATGCTTATCTCAAGCTCAAGATGCCTGGTCCATGTGGCGTCATAACAGTCAACGGAAATACAAAACGCTCTCTCTGTACAGAAGAGCACACATCTGCCTTAGCAGAAGAAGTACAGAGCGACCTTCTCAAGCAGAACCTTAATCCGTCTACCGAGCCCACAGACACGTTAAGAGGGTCCGAACTACTCTGCAGCAGGAGAGCTCGGCTCTTCGGGAGCTCGACTAGCAATCCGGCCTCCGTCTCAGTCCCGATCAAGTGGTGGCATTCGTGCCGCGCGTACATTACTACGCACTCAAAATCCCATGGGCATTGACAGAGGCACATCTAGCTTATGGTCCATAGTACGGCTCAATCGACATCGGATACACACATACTTTCCCATTTACTTGTTTCCTTTTCAGGTCTCAATCCCACAGGCACCATCTGGTGGTCTGGTCATCAGTCCTCTCAAAGGATGAACACACCAAGACGGCGAGAAACGCAGTCATATGGGGGACTTCTTAGGTGATTCTGTTAACGATAACTCTACCTGTTTTTCAGGACCCGCGTGCAACTCTCCCTTGGTTTCGGCATGTCAAATAGCCTGTTGCTTATCGCACTACCTGTATCAATGCGCCTTGACGTACTAATTAAATTACAATGAGAACAGTCTACGGCTGGAGCTGTAGGACTCCAGCTTTTTACTTTCGTACCTTTTCTGTTTTCTTTCCTTTTTTCCAGCTCCCCCGTGGATAACCCTATCAGGTAGCACCTGTACACTTTAGTACATTTCATGTTCGCCAGGGGCTACACAACACCCCACACTATGGCAACAAAAGTCCGAACACTTTTTATAAGTATAGTTTGGCACCCCAAATTTAGCATTATATGCATTGGCTCCGAATCATGTCTTTGGTCAATAGTTGGGTTGCCCGGCTCCTGTGCTTGCTACCTTACATTCCGCTATATCGGCTAAGGTAGTAAAGGGAGAACTACTGTGATTGTGCCTTGGTTTATCCACAGGAGCACCTCAGTAGAGAAAGCCGAAAACTGACCGTCATGATGCGGCGAGAGCCGGTCAGCTGTTCGGAGGTTGCAAATCGTTGGAGATTTCTTCCGCATTACGCGAAGGATTGATACTTCCCGATCAGACGCTTATAGCACTCTAGTTCGGATACTAGGGGCTGCGCCCATGTTTTTATTGTCGCACTCCTATGGCTAAGTGAGGGCGTTATAGCCGCATAGTCTGGCTGTCTGGTTCATTGCGCTAAACAACTCCTTCAAGGACCATCTAATTGGATCAAGATTGTTTAGATTCCATCCCGAACACCCCTGTACTACCTACGTGGGGGCAGAAGCTGACGACTGGTTAACCCTCATATTTCATACAACATGGCCGCACAGGAAGTGAAATTTTAAAAGGGAAAACTTTGTTTTTGCCACTCTAGTTTTTGCCAACTTTGCTTATGCCACTCTAGAATTTGACATCTCACTTTTGCCACTCTTAGCTCTTGACAATACATCACAAATGCCATTCCGTGGCAAAAACGATAATTTTTTATTTCACTTTTGCCACTCTTAGCTTTTGACATGTATCACAATTTCCACTCTAATTTTTTTGCTTTTTCCATGGATTGGCAAAAGTGATATATTGTCAAAAGCTAAGAGTGGCAAAAGTGAAATGTCAAATTCTAGAGTGGCATAAGCAAAGTTGGCAAAAAATAGAGTGGCAAAAACAAACTTTTCCCATTTTAAAAACATAACAAGCATTATATTGCATAAACACTTTGTTTTATCATACAAGGCAGAGGGAGCTCACATACATTCATTCAAAGGTAGTGTCTTTCGCACAGTGATCCGCAACAATGCGGGATCCCTCCAGGACACCATCAAAATACAACTTGGGTCAGCGGTGCTCCTTGCCCTCAGGTGGCCCCTCGGTCATTAGCTTCTTGGCATCCATCTTCGCCTAGTGTATTTTGACACGGGCAAAGGTCATCCGTGAACCTTCGGTACAGGCCGACCGCTTTATAACCTCAAGCCAGGGGCAGGCATCAACAAGCCGCTTCACAAGTCTGAAGTAGCTGCTAGGTATCGGCGCGGCAGGCCATAGTCGGACTATCAGCTCCTTCATGGCTAGCTCGGCTGCCTTATGCAGCTCGACCAGCTGTTTCAGCTGGTCGCTAAAGGACACCGGATGTTCGGGCACAAGATATTGAGACCAGAACAGATTCTCTGTAGAACTCCCTTCCTCGGCTCGATAGAACTCGGCAGCGTCCCATACGCTACGCGGCAAATCCGTAAACACCCCTGGAGATCTCCAAATTCGGGTAAGTAAAAGGAACGCTTCCTTCACAGACTTGCTTTGCATAATGAAAGCCTTACCCGCCACGATCTTCCGGGCCGCCTGGATTTCCTAAAGGGCACTCTGGGCTTCGGCTCGAGCCTCTTGCAGCTCTGGAGAGCCTTCGCAAGTTTGGACACTTGCATCTTAGAATCAACCTCCAAGGACTCGTACTTCTTGACGGCGTCCTAGAGCTCTTGCTAAACCACGCCGACCCGGGCCTCGTGCATCTCGCGCGCGGCGCGTTCCTTGGCCGCTTTGACCTCGGCCTTCTCTAACGCCTTCTTGAGGGCCGCCACCTCGGTCGTGGCCCCTAATAAAGCACATGGCACTTTAGTCAGCATGAACCATTCATCCTTCCTAAATATACACGCAGGTTACTGCATACCTTTGTTGTCCTCTAGCTGCTTCTTCACGAGACCGAGCTCTTTCTCGGCCCGCTCCAGGTTTTGCTTCAGTCCGGAGACCTCCGTAGTGTGAGCAGTAGCAGCCAGCAGCGACGCCTGCTTATTCACATAGACATATTATGTTAGACTCCTGTGAAAATTATTTTTATCCCCTGCTCGGCTTTTCCTTTCCGTACACCGAATAGAGCATCAGGGGCTACTGTCCACATTGTGATATTTTTTCTATAATTGTTACCTCAAAGCCTGTTAAAAGGCTAGTGCAGCCCTCGGTTAGTCCGCTTTTGGCAGACTGAACCTTTTCGATCATGGTACCCATAAGGACACGGTGCTCATCCACAATGGAGGCGCCTCGCAGCGATTCCAGCAGATTATCGGGTGCCTCTGGTTGGACAGAGGTCACCGGTGGAACAGGCACACCTCCTCCTTTCAGGGAAGGCCGTTCACTGGACTCCGGAGCCATGTAGGTCTCCGGAATGGTATCCGGCTGAGGGCCGAAGGGAACTTGGCCCCCATTGCCAGTCCCCATGGGGGCTTTTTCCCCCATGTGTCCGACAGCCGAGGAGTCGTCCTGGGGTGCCACCTTAACGATTTCTAGAATCTCCCCCTGGTCTGGGAAGGTCCTTTGGGACGCCACCTCGTCATCACCCTTGGGTGAGGCAGAATGAGCGGGCAGCGGAGACATGCTAGCCATCTCCTTTGAGTCTAGCGAACCCTTTGTCGAGGATCGCAGGGAGCCGTCGCGGGCCGGATGGTAATGGCATAGTTTAAACATATTAATATTATAAACTGGAAAGGCCAGGTATTGGGAGGTGCATAGGGTTTTGGTACTTATGAGGCAGCCCGAGGCTTGGTCCGGGGCATTTGCTTCGGACTGCTTTCGACATCCCATGTGGAGTTATCCGCAAGGGAGCCCTTCCCCCTCTTGGGAGCCTTCGCCTCGAGATTCATGGAGGCCTCTCTTTTCTTCTTTCCCCCCTCCGGTGGGAAGCCACCTTCTTCTTCCTCCTCACCGTCGTCTTCGGCAACCGAAGAGTCAGTCTCGTCTTCGGACGACATGTCCGAAGCACCCTTTCGGCGAAGGCCACTCCTGCTCCCTTTGGCCGTCTCCTTGGCCTTCTTCTCCAGCACATCATAAGGCACCAGAAATAGCATCTTCTTTCGGAGTGGGGTTTCCACATCTTCAAGAAGTGGAGCTGGACAATTAATCCGCCCCGCTATGTCGATCCAGGCCTGAAAATTGATAGGAAGGCTTAGACTCCTCCCCAAAATATGCAGTAAAGGCTATACCTTGAGTACATGAAAGAACTTACCGAATTGGCCTGATGCTTTAAGCCGAGCCCACGATCTTCGGTCGTGGGCGGTGGTGTCTCGCCGGCCTTGAAGAGCACTTTCCAGATATCTTCGTGTGTTGTGCCGAAGAGCTCTAGTAGCATCTGGTGCTTGGCCTGATCGAACTCCCACAAATAGCAAGTCCAGCATTGGCATGGAAGGATTCAATGAATGAGCGTAACCGGGATCACATCGACGAGTTTGATCCTCTTGGTTATCATGTTCTGAACGCACGTCTGGAGCCTAGTCAGCTCGCTCGAGGAGCCCCAGGCGAGGCCCTTCTCTTGCCAGGAGGTGAGCCGCAGCGAAGCTCCGGATCAAAATTCGGGGGCCGCCGCCTAGTTGGTGTCGCGTGGCTCGGTGATGTAGAACCACCCCGATTACCACCCCTTCACCGTCTCCACAAAGGAGCCTTTGGGCCATGTAACGTTGGGCATCTTGCCCACCATGGCGCCTCCGCACTCTGCCTGTTGGCCTCTCACCACCTTCGGCTTTACATTGAAAGTCTTCAGCCATAGGCCTAAGTGAGGCAGGATACGGAGGAAGGCCTCACGAACGACTATAAATGCCGAGATATCGAGGATAAAGTTGGGGGCTAGATCATGGAGGTCTAGCCCGTAGTAAAACATCAGTCCATAGACAAACGGGTGGAGAGGGCATCCCAGCCCACGGACTAAATGTGCGAGAAACACAACCCTCTCATGGGGCTCCGGGGTAGGGACGATCTGTCCTTAGGCCGAGAGACGGTGAACGATCTCCTTGGCAAGGTATCCAGCCTCTTGAAGCTCCCTGATGTCTTTCTTCTTAACAGAAGAAGCCATCCACTTGCCACCTGCTCCGGATCCGGACATGGTTGAAGTGTTTTCTCCGGCGAGGGAAGCTAGGGCTTGGGCTCTAGAGCTCTAGAATGGATGGGCGGAGGAAGGAGAAGGCAGGGGTGAGTGAGAATGAATCCTTATCCCGTTATAAAGGCAGCGAATATCGAACGCCTCCCTGCTCGCCTTAAAGCTCGCCTAATACCAAGGGCTATGTAAACGACACGGTTGGGTTAGCCACACCCGTATTGATGAGAATCCCGTAATAAGGGGACACGATCTCTACTTTGACAAGACGTGCCAATGGCAACCGCGTCTCGAAACGTGGAGCGGCAGACGAAAAATGGTTCGAAATTATGACCGGACGGACGTGATGTCATGTTGTAAAAAGTTGTCAGCGGATTGGACTCGTGGATTATTGTATTCTCTCTACGGTTGTGTGTGGTGTGTGTTACAGGTCCGGACACAATCAATTCATCCGAAGACTACTTTGGAGTTCGGAAGGAGGAACCCGCCTTGCAATGCCGAAGATAGATTTATGCACCGGATACCTTGTCATTGAAGCCAGGTTCAAGGGCTACTGATGGAGTCCTGGACTAAGGGGTCCTCGGGCGTCCGGCCTGTTAGCCATGGGCCGGACTAATGGGCTATGAAGATACGAAGACCGAAGACTACATCCGTGTCCGGATGGGACTCTCCTTGGCGTGGAAGGCAAGCTTGTCGACCAAATATGTAGATTCCCTTCTTTGTAACCAACCTTGTGTAACCCTAGATCCTTCCGTTGTCTATATAAACCGGAGGACTTAGCTCAAATAGGGCAGATTCATTATCATAGCCATACAAGCTAGACTCTAGGGTTTAGCCATTACGATCTCGAGGTAGATCAACTCTTGTAATACTCATATTCATCAATATCAATCAAGCAGGACGTAGGGTATTACCTCCATAGAGAGGGCCCGAACCTGGGTAAATATCATGTCCCTTGTCTCCTGTTACCATCGACCTTAGACGCATAGTTCGGGACCCCCTACCCGAGATCCGCCGGTTTTGACACCGACACTACTTTACTGCATCACCGTTTCCTCTGCAAGGGAAAACCAATGCAGTGCTCAAGAGGTAGCAGTGCCTTGGTTATTTCAGTACTGCACACTGTGTGATGTTCAGATATTACCGTGTCCAGCTCAATTTCACCAATACCAGCAATAAACTTACCATACATGACTCAGGATATCACGAGAGATGCTGCCCATTTGCTATTTTTAGTGGATGCTAACCCTATTGTACTTAACATGCCTGACCATGTACTTATGCAGGGTCATAACGGCCGATGCTTTTGTTTGCTGTCGAGGTGAGCTGCATCCCATGTCTTATAGTATTTCACATAATTTGTGCAATTGCATTTAACTTCTACCATTTACTGGTTGCCTGTAGGTACACATGCCAGTGGCACTGATCCATGCTTCGACCTGGAAGAACAGCTCGCCTCCGCCGTCGCTGACTTTGGGCGAGCTCTAGCCAAGATGAAGTGCCCCAACAACTACCTCTTAGGACTTACCAAGTATGTACTCACCAGTTCAATCTTACCAATACCCGTTGCAATTAATGGCTATGTTCTGTATGGTCGATGTATTAAGCATGTTCTAGTAAACATGCCTAACATGTTTTTGCTACTTTCGCTTCCTTTTTATAGACATCTGGGCCATTCTCTGCTCTGGCAGCACCTGCCTTGTGATGTTTAACTATGCCAATTGCATTTTTATCAGTACTGGTTTCAATGTCTATTAAGATTGTTGCAATTAAAAGTTGAATCCATTTTAAACAGTTGTATTTCAATGGCTACAAACTTACCAAACATGACTTAGGATGTTGTTAAGCCTGTTGCAATTAATAGTTGTTAAGCCTGTTGCAATTAGCAGTTGTATCCATTTTTTAATCTGTCCATTTGCTACCATGCTACTCTCCGCAATGAAGATATAGTAGAGATGCTGCCCCATTTGCTATTTTTCGTGGATGCTAACCCTGTTTTACTTAACATGCTTGTCCCTGTATTTACGCAAGGTCATAATGCCTGATGTTGTTGTTTTCCGTCAAGGATAGCTGCATCCCATGTCTTACAGTATTTCACATCATTTGTGCAATTACAGTTTAACTTCTGCCATTTACTGGTTGCCTGTAGGTACACATGTCAGTGGCACTGATCCACACTTCGACCTGGAGGAACAGCTCGCCTCCGCCTCCACTGACTTTGGGCGGGCTCTGGCCAAGATGAAGTGCCCCATAACTACCTCTCAGGACTTACCAAGTATGTACTCACCAGTTCAATCTTACCAATACCGGTTGTAATTAATGGTTATGTTTTGTACCATCGATGTATTAAGCATGTTGTAGTAAACATGCCTAACACGTTTGAGCTATTTCCCTACCTTTTTATAGACAACTGGGCCATTATCTGCTCTGGCAGCACCTGCCCTGTGATTTTTAACTCTGCCAATTGCATTTTTATCAGTACCGGTTCCAATGGCCATTAAGCATGTTGCAATTAACAGTTGTATCCATTTTTAAGGAGTTGTATTTCAATGGCTACAAACTTACAAAACATGAATTAGGATGTTGTTAAGCCTGTTGCAATTAACAATTGTATCCATTTTTTAATTCGTCCCTTTGTTACCATGCTACTCTTTCGAAATGAAGATATCACTACAGATGCTGTCATTTTATTACCATTTGCTAGTTTTGGTGGATGTTAACCCTGTTGTAGTTAACATTGGCTTTCCATGTACTTACACAGGGCTACAATGGGCGATGCTATTGTTTTCTGTCGAGGTTAGCTGCAATATAGTCTTACACAGGGCTACAATGTCTTATACACAATATATTCGTAAATAAAAGTATTTTTAGAGATTCCAATATAGACTACATAAGGAGCAAAATGAGTGAATCTAGATTTTAATCTAAACTATATCTATAATTCTATATACATCCATATGTAGTTCATATTCAAATCTCAAAAAAAATACATGTACTTAGGAATATAGGTTGTTGTATTTTACATCATTTGTGCAATCTCAGTTTAGCTTCTAACATTTACTGGTTGTTTGTAGGTACATATATGAGTGGTACTGATCCACACTTTGATCCCTTTTGCGTATGGGGCAATAATATATTCATGAACAAGCGTCAAGTGAGGAAACTAAGAAAGATTGTTAGGCGAAAGAAACGGGTGATTGGAATTAAGCTCTTTATTTACACTTTGTCGAAGACAACAGTGAACTTTAGGATGGTAAGTAATGTGTTGCCTTTTCCCCCTTCCCACAACAAGTTACTCTATTAGACCTCAGTATCTAATATTTTTCTCTTTTCAGTGGTTTCTGAAAGCTATTTACTGATGATTACCTTGCAAACTACATGACCAGAGTGGAGACAACTAAGGTTAAAGTATATAATTCATGCTACCATGATAATGCTCTAGAAGTCTTCCAGAAGGCGGTGAAGGATGGGCGGGCGATCGTCACAAGGGGTTGGACTGAAGTGGTTCATGCCTATGGCATGCAGGAAGGCACATTATGGGCATTCCGCTTCTTCAACACTGTCGGCAGTCAAAATGATTTACACTTGTCTCTTCACCTTTACCACCTTTAAATACTGTGGTTCATCATAGTTAATTACTGCCTAATCCTGTAATTACTGAACATATTGTACTGGCAACTTTATTTATGAATTCGTTGTTGAACCATTATGCTGAGAATTTGAATTGCACGTTTCGTATTTCAAAATTTCCAATTAGAATAATAAATTACAGGAAAAATAAAAAGGGAAACAGACGGTCATGGAACTTTGCAAATGGTTCTGGTAGTAAAAGCGCTTGTGATGGATAGCCCAATGACACACAGTTTTCTACATCAAATCGTGTGTGATGTAGTTAATGAAAGCAAACACTTAACCAAGACAGACCGTGTGTGATAGTTACACCTTTCACACACGAGTGTATACATAAAACCATGTGGGATGTACATCCGAACAGAAACGTTTTCCCTGGATTGACTGTGTGGGATGTACATAAGAACGGAAACGTATTCCTTGGATTGACCGTGTGCGATATACATACGAACGGAAATGTTTTTCTGGGATTCACCGTGTGGGATGTACATACCTACGGAAATGATTTTCTCGGAATACCGTGTGGGATGTACATACCTACGGAAATGATTGGGTTTCGATGCCTCACCCTATCGCACACGACCCCAGCCTGGGTCCTAGGAGGGCCTATCCCCGACGATTTCTGGGTCATGTGGGAAGGACACCCTATCGCACACACTCACTTGGCGACGATTCCAAATGCCGGCGTGGAAAGGGGTTAAAAACCTTTTGTTTAGGACTGACGCGCACTAGTGGTAAATGGTGGGATTATGGTACCGACGAAAGTTGCGCGGTACTAGAGAGGCTAGCAATGATGGAAGGATGAGAGTGCGTATAATCCATGGAGTCAACATTAGTCATAAAGAACTCACATACTTATTGCAAAAATCTATTAGTTATCGAAACAAAGTATTATGCGCATGCTCCTAGGGGGATAGGTTGGTAGGAAAAGACCATCGCTCATCCCCGACCGCCACTCATAAGGAAGACAATCAAAAATAAATCATGCTCCGACTTCATCACATAACGGTTCACCATATGTGCATGCTACGGGAATCACGAACTTTAACACAAGTATCTCTCAAATTCATAACTACTCAACTAGCATGACTCTAATATCACCATCTTAATATCTCAAAACAATCATAAGGGATCAAACTTCTCATAGTATTCAATGCACTTTATATGAAAGTTTTTATTATACCCATCTTGGATGCCCATCATATTAGACTAATTTTATAGCCAAAGAAAATTACCATGCTGTTCTAAAAGACTCTCAAAATAATATAAGTGAAGCTTGAGAGATCAATAATTTCTATAAAATATAACCACCACCGTGCTCTAAAAAGATATAAGTGAGCACTAGAGCAAAATTATCTAGCTCAAAAGATATAAGTGAAGCACATAGAGTATTCTAATAAATTCCGATTCATGCGTGTCCCTCCCAAAAGGTGTGTACAGCAAGGATGATTGTGGTAAACTAAAAATCAAAGACTCAAATCATACAAGATGCTCCAAGCAAAACACATATCATGTGGTGAATAATAATATAGCCTCAAGTAAAGTTTAGGCTTTTGGTTGTCCTTGAATTTTACCTTGGGGTGCCTTGGGCATCTCCAAGCTTAGGCTCTTGCTACTCCTTTTTCCAAAATCCATCAAATCTTTACCCAAAAACTTGAAAACTTCACAACACAAAACTTCAACAGAAAATCTCACGAGCTCCGTTAGTATAAGAAAATAAACCACCACTTTAACGTACTGTAATGAACTCACTCTTTATTTATATTGGTGTTAAACCTACTGTATTCCAACTTCTCTATGGTTCATACCCCCCCCCCCCGATACTAGCCATAGATGCATCAAAAAAAGCAAACAACACGCAAAAAACAGAACAATCTGTAGCAATCTGTAGGTTTTGAGTACTTCTTTAACTCCAAAAATTCAGAAAAATTGGGACGAGCAGGATAATTTGTATATTGATCTACTGCAGTTGGAATTGGTATTTTATCGCTCTCTGGTAAAAAATGAAAATTATTTTGGTGAGTTCATACTTTCTGTTTTTATCAGCAAGATCAAACAACAATCACCCAAGAAGATCCTAAAGGCTTTACTTGGCACAAACACTAATTAAAACATTAAAAACATAATCATAATAGAAGCTAGATGAATTATTTATTACTAAACATGAACAAAAAGTAAAGAATAAAAATAAAATTGGGTTGTCTCCCAACAAGCGCTATCGTTTAACGCCCCTAGCTAGGCATAAAAACAAGAAGAGATCTAGGTATTATCATCTTTGGTATGCAATTCTACAATTGAGCACACATAACCCCTAGGAGGTTCTTTGTTTTTGTTAATGATCAAAATCCTAGGCAAGAAATCAAGAAATTCATTTGTAGCAAAATGTTCCTTAATGATATCGAAAAAGTTGGGGCGAACACATATTGATTTGAGGTCTTCATTTTCCTTATTAGAAGATTCAATCTTATTTTTAGGAACATAGATAAACTTGGCAATTTTGGTAGGAGGAGGATTTGAGGTATTTTTAATGGCAGAAAAAACGGTCCCCAAGCTGGTAATAATATCTTCGAGTTTATGAATTCTAGTGGAATCTTGATCTATCTTCTCATTAACTATGGGTTCCTTTTCCCTAAGATTTTTCAGAGTAACTCCTACCTTAGATCCGTATTGGGTAATTTGGTTGTGGATCTTTTTCTCCAAATTTTCAATTAACTCTACAGTGGCAATTTTATTTTCAATAATATCAAGCCTTTGCATCACATGTTCCAAAGTTAAAATAGTTCCATTGACCAAAAGAGGTGGTGGGCCTAACAAATCTATCATAACATTATAAGAATCAAAAGTGTGGCTTCCCAAGAAATTCCCTCCGGTAATGGTGTCAATAACATATCTATTCCAAGGAGTGATGCCTACGTAAAAACTACGAAGAAGAACGAAAGTAGATTGCTTTCTAGTAGATCTATTTTGAGCATTGCAAATTCTATACCAAGAATTTTTTAGGTTTTCTCCCTCCCTTTGTTTAAAATTAAGAACTTCATTATCGGGAGTATTAACAATGATAGGAGGACTAGCCATGAAGGCGAAACAAACGATCTAACACACAGACGCACAAGAAGCAAGCAAAAAGAGGCGAACGGAAGAGGAGCGAATAAATGGCAATGGTTTTCGAAAATTGTTTTAGAAGTGGGGGAGAGGAAAACGAGAGGCGAATGGAAAATAATGTAATACGAGGGAGAAGAGTTTATGATGGGTACTTGGTATGTCTTGACTTGGCGTAGATCTCCCCGGCAACGGTGCCAGAAATCCTTCTTGCTACCTCCTGAGCATGCATTGGTTTTCCCTTGAAGAGGAAAGGGTAATGTAGCAAAGTAGCATAAGTATTTCCCTCAGTTTTTGAGAACCAAGGTATCAATCCAGTAGGAGACAACGCACAAGTCACCTAGTACCTGCACAAACAATCAAGAACCTTGCAACCAACGTGATAAAGGGGTTGTCAATCCCTTCACGGCCACTCACAAAAGTGAGATCTAATAGTGATAGTAAGATAAATATTTTTGGTATTTTTGTTGTATAGATTGGAAAGTAAAGATTGCAAAATAGTAAACAAGATGCGATGTAAATAAAAGAGATGCAATATAATATGAAAGAGACCCGGGGGCCATAGGTTTCACTAGTGGCTTCTCTCAAGATAGCATGTATTACGGTGGGTGAACAAATTACCGTCAAGCAATTGATAGAAAAGCGCATAGTTATGAGAATATCTAGGCAATGATCATGAATATAGGCTTCATGTCCGTGTCAAGTAGATCGAATCGATTCTGCATCTACTACTATTACTCCACACATCGACCGCTATCCAGCATGCATCTAGAGTATTAGGTTCATAAGAACACAGTAACGCTTTAAGCAAGATGACATGATGTGGAGGGATAAACCCAAACAATAATGAACCCCGTATTTTTATCCTCGATGGCAACAATACAATACGTGCCTTGCTGCCCCTACTGTCACTGGGAAAGGACACCGCAAGATTGAACCCAAAGCTAAGCACTTCTCCCATTGCAAGAAAGATCAATCTAGTAGGCCAAACTAAACCGATAATTCGAAGAGACTTGCAAAGATATCAAATCATGCATATAAGAATTCAGAGAAGAACCAAATAATATTCATAGATAATCTTGTTCATAAACCCACAATTCATCGGATCTCGGCAAACACACTGCAAAAGAGTATTACATCGAATAGATCTCCAAGAACATCGAGGAGGACTTTGTATTGAGAATCAAAGAGAGAGAAGAAGCCATCTAGCTAATAACTATGGACCCGAAGGTCTGTGGTAAACTACTCACGCTTCATCGGAGAGGCTATGGTGTTGATGTAGAAGACCTCCGTGATCGATTCCCCCTTCGGCAGATCGCCGGAAGAGGCCCCAAGATGGGATCTCACGGGTACAGAAGGTTGCGGCGGTGGAAAAGTGGTTTCGTGGCTCTCTGCGATCGATCTAGGGTATAGGAGTATATATAGGTGGAAGAAGTATGTCGGCGGAGCTACGAGGGGCCCACGAGGGTGGGGGCGCGCCTACCCCCCTGGGCACGCCCTCCCGCCTCGTCGCCGCCTCGTGGCGTTCCAGACTTCAACTCCAAGTCTTCTGGTTTGCTTTCGGTCCAAGAAATATCATCACGAAGGTTTCATTCCGTTTGGATTCCATTTGGTATTCCTTTTCTGCGAAACTCTAAAATAGGCAAAAAAACAGAAACTGGCACTGGGCCTCCGGTTAATAGGTTATTCCCAAAAATAATATAAAAGAGCATATTAAAGCCCATTAAACATCCAAAACAGATAATATAATAGCATGGAACAATCAAAAATTATAGATACGTTGGAGACATATCATAAAGCATGGTGCACTAAACTATCAAATAGTCATCATACCGAGCTTGTCAAACGTTCATAACATCTGCATCAGCTCCTGCAACAGGTCTGTCACCTAGCAGTGCATCAAGGACATAATTCTTCTGTGCAGCAAGTAGGATAATCCTCAGATCACAGACCCAGTCCACATCATTGCTACTATCATCTTTCAACTTAGTTTTCTCTAGGAACATATCAAAAACACAGGGGAGCTACAACGCGAGCTATTGATCTACAACATAATTTGCAAAAACTATCAGCACTAAGTTCATGATAAATTAAGTTAAATTAATCATATTAGTTAAGTCCCACTTAGATAGACATCCCTCAAGTCATCTAAATGATCACGTGATCAATATCAACTAAACTATGTCCGATCATCACGTGAGTAGGAGTAGTCCTCAATGGTGAACATCTCTATGTTGATCATATCTACTATATGATCCACGTTCGATCTTTCAGTCTCCAGTGTTCCGAGGCCATGTCTGTACATGCTAGGCTCATCAAGTTTAACCCGAGTATTCCGCATGTGCAAAACTGTCTTGCACCCGTTGTATGTGAACGTAGAGCTTATCACACCCGATCATCACATGGTGTCTCAGCACGATGAACTGTCGCAATGGTGCATACTCAGGGAGAACACTTATACCTTGAAATTTTAGTGAGGGATCATCTTATAATGCTTCCGCCATACTAAGCAAAATAAAATGCATAAAAGATAAACATCACATGTAATCAAAATATGTGACATGATATGGCCACCATCATCTTTTGCCTTTCATCTCCATCTCCAAAGCACCGTCATGATCTCCATCGTCACCGGCTTGACACCTTGATCTCCATCGTAGCGTCGTCGCCGTCTCGCCAACTATTTCTTCTACAACTATCGCTAACGCATAATGATAAAGTAAAGCAATTACATGGCGATTACATTTCATACAATAAAGCGACAACCATAAGGCTCCTGCCAGTTGCCGATAACTTCTACAAAACATGATCATCTCATACAACAACGTATATCACATCATGTCTTGACCATATCACATCACAACATGCCCTGCAAAAACAAGTTAGACGTCCTCTACTTTGTTGTTGCAAGTTTTACGTGGCTGCTACGGGATTCTAGTAAGAACCGTTCTAACCTACGCATCAAAACCACAATGATGTTTTGTCAAGTTTGCTGTTTTAACCTTCAACAAGGACCGACCATAGTGAAATTCGATTCAACTAAAGTTGGAGAAATAGGCAGCCACCAACCACCTTTATGCAAAACAAGTTGCATGCCTGTCGGTGGAACCGGTCTCATGAATGTGGTCATGTAAGGTTGGTCTGGGCTGCTTCATCCAACAATACCGCCGAATCAAAATAAGACGTTGGTGGTAAGCAGTATGACTATCATTACCCACAACTCTTTGTGTTCTACTCGTGCATATCATCTATGCATAGACCTCGCTCGGATGCCACTGTTGGGGAACTAGCATGCAATTTCAAAAAAAATTCCTACGATCACGCAAGATCTATCTAGGAGATGCATGGCAACGTGAGGGGGAGAGTGTGTCCACATACCCTCATAGACCGAAAGCGGAAGCGTTAGGTTAACGCGGTTGATGTACTCGAACGTCTTCGCGATCCAACCGATCAAGTACCGAACGTACGACACCTCCGGGTTCAGCACACGTTCATCTTGATGACATCCCTCGTACTCTTGATCCAGCAAAGTGTCGAGGGAGAGTTTCGTCAGCATGACTGCATGGTGACGGTGATGGTGATGTGATCCGTGCAGGGCTTCGCCTAAGCACTACGTGAATATGACCGGAGGAGTAAACCATGGAGGGATATGCCACACACGGCTTGGAACAATTGGTTTGTTGTTTCCAAGGGGTGCCCTGCCCACTTATATAAAGGAGGGAGAGGGAGGATTCCGGCCAGGGGGCGCGCCATAAGGGGGGACTCCTACTAGGACTCCTAGTCCTAGTAGGATTCGTCCCCCTCTTATTCCTTCTCATTTAGATATATTATAACTGAGTGCTTTTCCTGCCCTCTCAGGCCATTAGCGTTTCTGACCGTTCGATCGTCAGTTTCATTCGTTTTTGGTCGTCCGATTAGCTTGGAATCCCGTGCCTAATCGCTTCTAATCGCCACCATCGAGCACTAACCTATTGGGCCACTGCTTCGATAACAATTTCAGAAGTCTGACATGAAATTGGGCCTAACAGTCTTTAGTCCAACTGAGGGAAAATACAGCATGGAAGGCGAAGCGATGGTTTAGGCATGACAACCTCCTCATTCACCCCTTCGACCTCCATGCCCATGATCTCCAGATTCACCACCACTTCTCCACCGCATCGGATCGCCGCCAGACCTTGCAGTATCCTCTTGGCCTGGGAGATGAATCTGCTCCTCCTGCCCTCACCCACGTTCTTATGGGTAGAGATGCTGCCTCGTCCTTTCCCTCCACGGTCCATGTCCAACACGTCGGCATCGCCTCCTACCCGCCTAGCTGTTGTCGTCCATCCTCTTCTCTCCTCCTTCTATCCTGCTGGCTTGATGTGGCATAATTTCTTGATGAATAATGAATCAAACTCCACCCCATGATCTCCTGCAGAGAAACGCAGAAAACTGAGGTACTGCTATGCCGCATGATCTTCCTTCTCCCCAATGGATCTCCTCTTGCGCCATCTCACGACGGTCGTTGTGCAGGTATTGACTTCAATTTCTATATTTTAGATATCACAACAGGGTAAATTTTCACCATGGAGATGACTAAGCATGGTTTCTCTCTGTTTTCCACTATTTTTCAGTGCATAATATTGCACCTGACAAACAGAATTGAGGGTACTAGAATGCTGCAAGAACCTTTTCTAAACCGGCTAACACATCTGCAAGGATCCAGTCTCTCTGTATTACATATCCATTGCCCCGACCATATAAAATCAAGCAGGGTAGGTTATATCGATGAATACTATTAAAAACATTTCTTCATACATTGTGAACAATGTGATTTATTTTTTGTCGCATAGCATCTCTTTGTGCTCTAAACTCTAGAATATGCTTGCAATAATCGAGTAGAAGGAATACTTATGATGTTGCCGACACTTCTGTAAAGTGCAGTTCTTTTTATCATTGCTACCGCCAATGTTTTTCAGATGTATGTTTTAATTATTTTTCTCATTCTCCCATTTACAGTGCATAGAAGTCACAGATTTCTATCATCCACAAGTAAAATCATTCACTGATTATTATCCTCTCAGGCCATTAGGGGTCTTAACCATTAGATCTGCTGTTTTGGTCTTTGTTGTCCATGGGATGTCTCTCTGGACCCCATTTAGATACATTATAACTAAGCACCTTTACTGCCCTCTCAGGGTATTAACATTTGTAGCCGTCCGATCTTCACTTTCAGTCGTTTCTGGCCATCAGATTAGCCCTTAATCCCATGTCTGCTTGCACAGTTCGCTAAGGAGCGCTAACGACACTGGCCGCTACTCTCATGAAAATTTTGAGCGTCTGGTGTTAAATTGGGCCTAATGGGCTTTCGGCTGTACCACTCCCCGTCTGGTGTTAAACCGCTACGTTGCAACCCTTAAATAAACCGGTCCGTCGCTCCTCCGTCCTTTTGTGAGCAAACCCTCGTGTGGCGGTGCCCATCCCGCATCCTTGACCTCGGGCAGCGGAGCCAACCGTGATTTGCCAGTTGGCCTTGCGGTGGCGCCTCTAGAACCAGCATCCCTAGGAGAGCTGCTGTCGGTGTCAAAACTGGCGGATCTCGGGTAGGGGGTCCCGAACTGTACGTCTAGGCCGGATGGTAACCGGAGGCAAGGGACACGAAGTTTTACCCAGGTTCGGGCCCTCTTGATGGAGGTAAAACCCTACGTGCTGCTTGATTAATATTGAAGATATGGGTGTTACAAGAGTAGATCTACCACGAGATCAGAGAGGCTAAACCCTAGAAGCTAGCCTACGGTATGATTTTATGTTGTGATTGTTGTCCTACGGACTAAAGCCCTCCAGTTTATATAGACACCGGAGAGGGTTAGGGTTACACAAGGTCGGTTACAAAGGAGGAGATATCCATATACGTATTGCCTAGCTTGTCTTCCACGCCAAGTAGAGTCCCATCCGGACACGAGACGAAGTCTTCAATCTTGTATCTTCATAGTCCAACAGTCTGGCCAAAGGATATAGTCCGACTGTCCGGAGACCCCCTAATCTAGGACTCCCTCAGTAGCCCCTGAACCAGGCTTCCATGACGATGAGTCCGGCGCGCAGTGTTATCTTCGGCATTGCAAGGCGGGTTCCTCCTCCGAATACACCATGGAAGAATTTGAATACAAGAATAGTGTCCGACCGTGCAAAATAAGTTCCACGTACCACCGTAGAGAGAATAATATTTCCACAAATCTAATATGCTGACACGTTTTGGCAGCATGGCATCATGCCATGGCCTAGAAATTATTCGAACCGTTTTCTTTAACCATCCCCGCACATAACGCGAGGCGGTTTCTTGACACGTCTTGTTAAAGCAGAGATCGTGTTCCCCTTATTACGGGATTCTCATCAATACGGACATGGGTAACCCAATCGCGCCACCAATTATGGCACTTGGGGGGATAAGCGAGTTTTACTAGGCTAGTGGGGGCGCATAGTTTCGTCCGCCCTTATAAAGGGATAAGGTCTCACAAATCCAATGGAGATAGTCCGGCTGTCCGGAGACCCCCTAATCCAGGACTCCCTCAGTAGCCCCTGAACCAGGCTTCAATGATGATGAGTCCGGCGCACAGTTGTCTTTGGAATTGCAAGGCGGGTTCCTTCTCCGAATACATTATAGAAGAAGTTGAATACGAGGATAGTGTCCGACCCTGCAAAACAAATTCCACATTCCACTGCAGAGAGAATAACGTTTTCGTAGATCTAATCCGCTAGCTTGTTTTGGCAACATGACGTCATGTAATGGCCCGGTGATTATTCGAACCGTTTCTCTTAACCAGCTCCACACATAACGCAAGGCGGTTTCTTGACACGTCTTGCCAATGCGGAGATCGTGTTCCCCTGATTACGAGATTCTCATTAATGCGGTTCGTGGGTAACCCAACCGTGTCAAGGACTCCTAGATTATAGCTAAGTCCAAAACGGCTACGGAGAGGACGCTTGATATTCACCCTCTTTATAAGGGGACAAGGTCTTTGCTTTTTCCCTCTCGTGCTCAACCAAACCCTTCCCTCGCCTCGAGTTCTAACACCCAAAGCCCAGGTTAGGTGCTCCGGATCTTCAATCATGTCCGGATCCAGCCTTCAAGGCTGATGGATGCCCTCCTGCGTGACGGAAGAGGACATTAAGAAGTTGAGGGAGGCCAGATACTTGACCGCCGAGGTTTCGCATCGGCTGCCTGCCCGAGGGGAGGTCGTCCCTACTCCCGAACCCAACGAGAACGTTGTGTTCGTCTCCCACTTCCTCCGAGGTCTAGGCCTCACTCTGGATCGCTTCGTCAGGGGCTTGATGTTCTATTACGGGCTAGATTTCCACGACCTAGCTCCGGACTCCTTTCTCCACATCACGACATTTATTGTCATGTGTGAGGCCTTCCTCCGTGTGACCCCTCACTTCGGCCTGTGGCTCAAGACCTTTGAAGTACAACCGAAGGTGATCGAGGGGCAGCATGCAGCGTGCAGAGGTGCATCAATAGGCAAGATGGCAGGAGCTCCATGGCTGAAAGGTTCCTTCCCAGAGGTATCCGAATTATGGCAACGGGAGTGGTTCTACGTCACGGCCCCCAGAAGTGCCAAGTGGGAGGCCGCCCCCGCTTTCCGCCCGGGCCCCCCACCACAACTGATGTCATGGATTAGCAGGGGCCTGAGCTGGGGTCCAGCCAAGGACATGCCTATACTGCAAAGTCGCATCAGAGATCTCTTCGAGGGAGATTTTAACTTGGTTGTGGTAATACAAGTTATGTTGGTTCGTCAAGTCCAGCCATGCAAACGCCGGCCCCTGCGCTTGTGGGAGTTCAACCCAGAGGGACCACGTGCCATTCAAAGTTTCCTCGGCCTGACGCACGAGGAGATGTACAAGTCATTCTTCGGACCTCAAGTGGAGTGTCCGGATATCACCGAGGACGTGGGCCTGAGCAGTAATCGCGTCGCCGAACAAGTACGAAATCCTCTAGCCGAACACACTGTCTTTTATTCGAGGTTTATTTTTGAGAGTTTGCTTTTTGACCAGGATTGACTAACAAAGGCGAAGATGATTCGGTGTTTGCCCCCCCCCCTGAGGGTTTGGAAAATCCGGTATTGGAGAAGATGCTCGAGGCCGCACCTTGCCCGGAACCCTTGAAGGAAGATACCGAGGGGGATAATACGGGCGAACGCGGGCCTCCATCGCTACCTGCTCCGACCGAGGGGACGAGCGTTTCCACAAAGGAGGACGACTGGGGGAGGAAAAGGACTGCTTCCGAGGATCCGGAAGCCGAAGCCTCCAAACGGGAGAAGAAGTCTCCTACAGAGGGTCCTGCCTCAGGGGGTGCTTTTGCCGCACAAAGTCCGCGAGGGGATCTGCCCTCCAACGAGTCGTAAGTGATCCAAAATATTTTAATAGTAAGAGCATGCTATCTTTTTCCTCCGAGAAAACGACCACCGCATATATCTTGCAGTTCGGGCCTCAGCCCCTCTCAAATGAGTTCATCTTCGGGGGATCTTCTTCCAGAGATGATGGAGAGCGAAATGCCTCCCCCGAACTCCTCTGCTCCAGAAGCGGGCGACCCCAAAGTGTCGTCGCGGAGGGCCCCTCCGAATCCGGTGAGGCCAGAAGATAGTCCTGTAGACCCCAAAAAGTCCCCAGTGTCTGGCTCCCGAAGAGAGCATACGAAAGAGTCCCCCACCATCTAGTGTGCGGTCGGACGTTCTGAGGGAGTTGGTGGGGCGAGCGGCCATCTCAGAAGAGCACCATACGCTGATGGGTACAGTGATGGAGAGAATCTCATCTGCTGAAAGCGGATTACATGAAGCCTTTATGAGTCTATTGACAGGCTTTGAGGTATGTGAGATAATATGTGATAGTACTGCACATGTTATAGTAGCCCATGAGACTCTGGTTGTCGTCGAGAACGGTGGTGAACAGAGGATCAAATTCCCAGGCAATAACCAATCTTCTTTTATGTGCAGGTGGTGGGAGCTCTGGTGGCTAGCCGGACTAGGGAGTTTTCCCAATTAAAACGGCAACTGGATGCGGCAGACGCCAGCATCGAGCTTGTTAACAAAAGGCTTGACAAGGCACAGGGTAAGTGTTATTATCCGGTGAACGCCACATAGTAAGATCAGCATAGTGCCCGAGCCAAGGAACAAGCGAGGAGTAGTAATGCGGCTGCTTTGAAGGCTGCCGAAGAGTTGAAAGCCAAGAAGGCTGCACATTGCAAGAGCCAAGAGAAGATGGCCAAGATGGCCATAGAATTGAAAGACACTGCCGACCATTGCCGGGTCCTTGAGAAAGAGAACCAAGCGAAGGCAACGGACCTTGAGAAGGCCGTGGCGGCAGACAAAGACACCCGTTCTGCTATGAGAGCAAAGAAGGAGGAGCTGCGGGAAGCCGGGGATATTGCGGCTGGAAAATCCTTCATGTTACAGAGGAAGTTCGGAGATCCACGGTATGCCCCTCTGGATCAGCTGTGGAGCTCGGCAGATGCGTATATGGATTTGGCGGCGAGCGCTGCCGATGCGGCCAAGTACTTCCAAGGTCAGACAGATCGTGAAGTGGACAAGCTTTTCTGGATGCAATTCCACGTTCCAGAGCGTCCGCTTTCATTAACTGACCAGCTAGCCGAATGGGCCGAACTGAATAGGTTGTCCGGACTCGCCATGAGGTCTGTTGTGGATCAATTATGGCCGGAAGGGCCTAAGCCGAATAGCTATTTCAGCTTAGTGCAGCAGCTCCTTGATGCGGTGTCGCGCATTAATGTGATGAAGAGGTCGGCGTGCATAGAAGGATCGCAGATGGCCCTTGCCCGTGTTAAAGCATACTGGGCGGAGATGGACGCTACCACTGTTGCGGTGCAGGGTTCGCCATAGGCCGTGTGGCTGCCGAACACTATTTCGAGGAATTTCTCGAGGGTGCTCGTTTGATAGAGGCCCAGTGCTCGAAAAATATTATGTTTGAGTGATATGTATTCTCATTGTAAACATAATGCTTTTATGAAGTTTTTATAAGGCTGTGTTTATACTTTTGCCTGAAAGTAGTATGATGCCTCATGTGCGGCCGTTTATGTATACATGTGTATAACCTGAAAGATTGCAGTCGTCGGCTTCAACCCCCATCCATATAATGCGGAGGTGCTCTCAAAAAACGCGTGTTCACACTTAACCCAACATCTTGGTCCTGATAAGGAGGTGATAGCACAGCGAGCGAGGCAACCGGACTATAATGCTTGAACACTTTCACTTAGCCATAGGAGTTTGACAGTGGGGCTACTAGATAGCCCATAGTGGCTCCGCACTCTCCCGATCGCGGGGTGCGTATATGCCTGGCCGAAAAACGGCCCTTCGTTAAGGAGGAGGAATTCTAACATTCCGATAGGTCATCGAGTGGTTGACCAGTCTCACACTATATCATGACAGTCAATTTTCGGCTTTCTCTACTGAGGCGCTCGTCCGGATGAACCAGGGCACAATCGCAGTAGTTCTCCTAGTGCTACCTTAGCCGGCAAAGAGGAATGTAAGGCACCAAAACACAGGAGCCGGGTAAACCCAACATTTGACCAAAGACAATGATTCGGAGCTGATGCATATAAGGCCGAACTCGCGACGCCAAACACTCCCTAAGGTATTCGGTCTTTATGGTATAAACCGGGCCGAAATAGTGCCGCTTGTAAGAAGCCCCTTGTGTCCAGGTACGTGCGTTATTCTGACGTGGCCACATGCCAAAACGCCAGCATCCTTCTCAATTGTGTTGAGAATTCGGTGGATATGTATCAATAAGAGACAGTAAAAAAGGTTTACGCAGGGTCTTAATCTAAAAAGAATCCTTGGAGCGGGTCCCTGCTGCACGTCTGCGCCTGTGTCTCCGTTGTGCCGTATCCTGGACGGGTGTAGCACGATGATTATCTGTAAAAGAGAGGAGCTTAGGTTAAAAGTTGTCATGCAAAAAGATAGTTTTTTAAATAAACCATGTATAATTCAAGGTGAGTAAGAATTTCCACTTGTCTACGCCCGTTGAGCCCCTTGTATTTTAATAGGGGGCCTGTTAATTAGTTGGTGAGGCCGTTTTTAGTGTGCGGCTGTTAAGGCAGCCGCACGCTCTTCGGCATGCAGAAATTGTTTAATATTTTCATTCACTGTAATGATGCCACGTGGACCGGGCATCTTGAGTGTGAGGGAAGCGTAGTGTGGTATTGCATTAAAGCGAGCGAAAGCTTCGCGTCCGAGTAGTGCTTGATAGCCACTTTGGAACGGAGCGATGTGGAAGGTTAGATGTTTGCTACGGAAGTTATCGGGGGAGCCGAATGTAATGTTTAGTAGCAGGGAGCCCGTGCAACGATCCCCTGGGCCTGGCGTTACTCCTTTAAAGGTAATATTGCTATGGCGAATTTTTGTTGGGTCTATCCCCATTTCGCGGATTGTATCCTGGTATATCAGGTTTAGACTACTGCCACCGTCCATCAGGACTCGTGCGAGGCGGTATCCGTCAATTATTGGGTCTAATACCAGGGCAGCCGATCCTGCACGCCGGATACTTGCTGAGTAATCACGATGGTCGAAAGTGATCGGTTGAGACGACCAGTGGTAGGACTCCGCGATGATAGGCCTTCGGGCGTATTTTTCTGGGAGTGCCGTTTTGTTTTTTCCATTGATCACGTGTAGCACGTTTACTGTTTTGACTTCTAGTGGAAACTTCTTTTGTTCCCCAGCGTCTCCCTTGAGAGGCTCATTCTCATCTTCGCTTGGTGTATCCTCCCCCTTGTGTACGGCGTTGAGCTTGCCAGACTGCTTGAAGACCCAACATTCTGTGTGGGTATTATTGGCTGGTTTGCCAGGGGTGCTATGGACCTGACATATTTGGTCCAGAATTTTATTCAGGCTGGACAGTTCGTCTCTAGCACCTTTAGAGGGCGGCTTCTGACCTGGCCGAGAGCTTTTGAATCCGGCGTTTACTGTCGTGCTCTTCGTGTTGTCTCCTTTGTTCCGGCGTTTGTTATTGCTGTTGCGCCGTGATTTCCCGTTTCCATCTCTAACTTCGGATGTACTGGGGTCGCTGGTGATGCATCTGGCTAGCCAGCTGTCCTCACCCGCGCAAAAGTGGGTCATGAGGCTTGTTAATGCTGCCATCGTTCTCGGCTTTTCTTGGCCGAGGTGTCTGGCGAGCCATTCGTCATGGACGCTATGTTTAAAAGCTGTCAATGCTTCGGCGTCCGGACAGTCGACAATTTGGTTCTTTTTAGTAAGAAACCTGTTCCAAAGTTTTCGGGCTGACTCTCCGGGATATTGAGTTATATGGCTCAAATCATCCGCGTCCGGAGGCCGGACATAAGTTCCTTGGAAATTTGCCCGAAAAGCGTCTTCAAGCTCTTCCCAACTTCCAATGGAGTTTTCGGGGAGGCCTTTAAGCCAGTGGTGGGCTGGCCCTTTGAGCTTGAGGGGTAAGTACTTGATGGCGTGGAGATCATCTCCTCGAGCCATATGAATATGGAGGATATAGTCCTCAATCCAGACCCCAGGGTCTGTTGTTCCGTCGTATGCCTCTATGTTCACGGGTTTGAATCCCTCTGGAAATTCATGGTCCATCACCTCATTGGTGAAACATAGGGGGTGTGCTGCACCCCTGTATCTGGGTGTACCGCATTGTTTAGATGTTTGTTGTGTTACATTGTAAGCTGGGGCGCGCTTGCGTGGTCCATAGATGGATCTGGTTGCGTCGTCCTTTTGGTGCGAGCCCTCTCGTGGGTCGCGTATTGACTTGTGAGTGGCGTTGTTTACCGCTTGATGTTGGCCGTGAGGTCATCTATCCGGCCAGGTGGCTGCTTTGATTTTTGGCTGTGAGGGGTCTGAGGCCTCCTCATTGAATTCAGGTAGCAATTTCCGCTTTGGGTAGCTCTTTGTGGGGCGATTGTCGCCGTATTTTGCTGCTGTGTTGGGTACTTTACTCCATCTGATTTGGAGTGTGTCCTGCGCAGCCTTGAGCCTTTGCTTCTGCTTTTTAAGGCTCCTCGCGGTGGCAACAAGCCTTTGACGGGCATTCTGCTGCTCCGGGTGCCTGTCCGGCGTTGTGTCGTCCGGACTATTATCTTTGACAAAATTGGTTTGTTCGGTTTGATTTTCCGTATTGCTGTGGTCCGGCAGTGATTCGCCCTGCTCCAACGCTAGGTCTATGCCGCCGCTTTGACTGCTTCTCGAGGGAACAAGCCTTCGGTGCGTCCTTCCGTTCCTCATCGTCGTTTTCTTTTGGTGTGTTCACCATGTATACGTCATATGATGAAGTGGACGTCCAGCGCCCTGTGGGCGGTGGTTCATCTTTGCCTCCCGCATCGTTGTCCATACCGTTGATGTCTGCGGAGTCGAGGTCAAGCTTGTCGGTTAAATCCTCGATAGTGGCTACAAAGTGGGTGGTGGGTGGGCGTCGAATTTCTTCGTGGTCCGCATCCCAATCCTGTTGGCCATAATCCGGCCAAGGCTCTCCTGATAAAGAGAGAGACCTTAGTGAATTCAGGATGTCGCTGAAGGGCGAGTGCTGAAAGATATCCGCGACGGTAAATTCCATGATCGGCGGCCAATCGGATTTGATTGGCGGGGGCGCGGATGATTCTGGCTCCGGAAGAGAGTCCGACACCTTGGAGTCGCGGGTCGTGCGGAGGATTATGCTGGTGTTTGGCTCGATCGCCGTCGAGACTGCAGCCCCTGAGGCAGTGTCTAGCCACCCGTCCTCGATTGGCATAGTTGGCTCCGAGGTGTGGATCAGAGCTGATGCGGGCGCGGCATCTGGGGTACCGTCCGGTGGCAAAGCTAGGTCATACCCATCGCGACAGTGCGGCGCGCCCGGTTGTGGCTCGAATCCGTCGAAGATCAAGTCCTCACGGATGTTGGCCATGTAATTCAAACTTCCAAATCTGACCTGATGGCCAGGGGCGTAGCTTTCAATCTGCTCCAGATGGCCAAGCGAATTAGCCCGTAGTGCAAAGCCGCCGAATATGAAGATCTGTCCGGGGAGAAAAGTCTCACCCTGGACCGCATCTCTACGGACGATAGTAGGAGCCATCAAGCCTAACAGTGACGACATAGAGGAACTCTCAATGAAAGCACCAATGTCGTTGTCAAAACCGCAGATCTCGGGTAGGGGGTCCCGAACTGTGCGTCTAGGCCGGATGGTAACAGGAGGCAAGGGACACGAAGTTTTACCCAGGTTCGGGCCCTCTTGATGGAGGTAAAACCCTACGTCCTGCTTGATTAATATTGAAGATATGGGTGTTACAAGAGTAGATCTACCACGAGATCAGAGAGGCTAAACCCTAGAAGCTAGCCTACAGTATGATTGTATGTTGTGATTGTTGTCCTACGGACTAAAGCCCTCCGGTTTATATAGACACCGGAGAGGGTTAGGGTTACACAAGGTCGGTTACAAAGGAGGAGATATCCATATACGTATTGCCTAGCTTGTCTTCCACGCCAAGTAGAGTCCCATCCGGACACGAGACGAAGTCTTCAATCTTGTATCTTCATAATCTAACAGTCCGGCCAATGGAGATAGTCCGGCTGTCCGGAGACCCCCTAATCCAGGACTCCCTCAGCTGCCATCAGAGGGCGCCGTTCCTTCAACCTTTCACCCTCCCTTGAGATGTTTCCTTCCCTACAGTTTGTCCCTTTGTCTTATGCGGGGTCTCGCGTCCTTATCCATTGGTCTCAATCGATCGCTTCTCCTCTCCCTTCCTGTACTGCAGGTGGGTGTTGTTGTTTGTTGGGGGTGCGCGGCGATCAGTCATGCCGGTTGACGTTGATAGTGTGCTTACATCCGGTGAAACTTCTTCTTAGATCAATCAGTAAGTTCTCCTTAGAAACAGTATGTTTGTTTTTCATTATGTACTACTGCCGATGGGCACTCTTCTTTTAGCGTGTCACTTGCTACAGATCAGCATATCCTGACCCCCTCCTTTGCCCTCGTGCTATTCCTTTAATTTGCACATTGATCAATGCCTAAATTCCTAATTCGCATCTGATTTTGGTCTATTGTTCTTGCATTGCGGGTGATTTCTTTCCCTTTGCCTTTCCTTTTACTTTATCCAGATATTATGGAACCAAAATTGCTATTCTCTGTGCCGAGCCAAAATCCTCAATTTCTACACTTTTTAGTAGTACTAAATATATTAGATCTATTGATCCAACTCTGCCCTTTAAACGTAATATCTTTCCGTCCTAACTCCCCATTTGTACTGATGTTTAATTCAAATCCCTGCTTCCATACGTACTTCTATGAAACTACAGTGATGACTCCAAAGTATTTTACTTGCCTTAATCTATTTCATTTTTTCTTCATGTTGCTAGCTTGTCGTTGGTGACTAGAAACCACATTTCACATTCATACGAACATGTCTAGTTTAAAGTGTATCCTTATCATTCGCTCGGTCACCCCCGATAAGATATGTTTGGTGCCTTCAAAAAATATTTTCCGATTTGCTTCCGCATGATTTCAACAATCTACTTTTGGTTAGGAATTGTATCCATCAGACCATTTTCTTCTCATAGTATGCCATTTGAATTCCCTTCAATCCAAATTAAATTCCCATGTATGCTCATTACTTTGTTGATTCCATTTTTATATTTTTTGACCCCTTTCAATTCTTTTCAAGGCGGGCCATTAGCACCTTTTCTCATAATTAAATCTTAACAAAAAATCTTTATCATAAATTTCTGTAAATTGTCATCTTCTTATATGTTTATTTATTTTCCATTTTGCTGATCAGGCAGGGATTAAATTGTTGTTCACTTCAGAAATGGCATGCCATGGTGCATCACATTGTGTCGCTAGGACAGATCTCCTGCAAACTCCTATAAACGGACACCATCCATGTGGGTTGACTTCTCTTGGCTTGCATTTGTATGAACTAATATGTGGCGACTGACTTTGTATTTCATGCTTATATGCTTTCTGAGAAGGAAATCCTGAGTGACCAAGGAGAAAGCTTTTTAACCATCTACTTGACAGGTAGAAAATCCGTTATAGATGCAATATATTGATGTTATAAATCTGAATCCAATCATGTATATTATATAATCCCACATCCATTCAACATTCTTAAGTCAAATAACATCCTTCTATACCATATCTTCAGTTTCAATGGGGTGATAAGGTACCAACAGAACAATGACTTGATTCCAGCAGCATATGCATCAACTTAATTCCAGTGCAAGTACGTGATGTTGGATTCCTTACTTTGCAATACAAAATTTATTTCATTTGACCTCTAGGAAATATTTTTCATGTAACTTTTGTATTTTCCATTTTCATTTGTCCTACCTTTTTCTCCCCCTCTTCTCTTTAGATTAAGCAACTAAAAGCAAACCAATGGATTTTTTTTCCTGGCTATCAAATGCAAACAATGACTATATATGTTGGAATTGGTCAATTATATTGCACAATATACAAGATTCTTATCAACATCTTAAATCCATGTTACTGTATATATCACCATGACACCATCATCCGATAGATTAATTATCTCTCTCTAAAGCATGCGATCCAATTTCACATACAAGTACCAAAGAGAAGATTTCTCACATTCAAGCATTGATAATTGCTAGATTTCTTAACTTTATAATTTTGCAACCTACTAACATCTCGCTTAATTGTAATATTCTGTGTTTATCATGTTCTTGACATTGTGACTAATAGGACGAGAAGGCTGATCCGCAACCGGCACTCAAACTCTTAAAGGTAGAATGATAACAAATAATTGATATCCATTATCTTTTGATACTACTTATATTTTGTTTATCAATCTAACGTGAAAATAATACTGTTCTTATTAACAGGGGCTGAAGAATTATAAAAAGGATTTTGGAATCAATAGCCTTGAGGACGAAAATCTAGGATCTTTTCACATGAGTATATCCTAATATTCAGGTTATGGAGCACATGCCCCTCTCCAAATCACAACACGGTGTAGATTCATGTGCACTTTTTATGCAGCTTTAGAATGTCTTCATTTGATGATCACTACTAAATACTACCAACTATGGAGGATCCTCTTCTTTGCATTGTAACTTCAAAGTGATCTATCAATTATAATATCAACTACAAGTGTTGTGTTATTCGACAAAGAAGTTGCTCATGCTTTAAACCGATGCTCTAGAGGTAGGCCCATGGAGATATTTAATAAGTATATTATCATGTATGTAAGCTGACACAAAAGAGGCTGAGGCAATTTCAATCCTTGTTATTGTGAACAAAACATATTTTATCCTTTTCAATTTCTACTTACTACTGATTGGAGTATCTCTCATATCAAAACAAAAGGGAAACATGCTTGGAACAACTTATTTCACCGTATTTTAGTTTCCCGTAGTTCACATTTTGGTTTTGTTTAGCTTTTACCTTCATATAAAACAAAAAGGGCAGCCCGGTGCACGCAGCTTTTGCCTTCATATATTTACAAGAATTCCTATCATTCTACTTTCAAAATGGACGGGCGCGGCAACGCGCGCCATCAATGATCTAGTGGAGGGGAAGGAGAGGGAGGAGGAGAAGGAAAGGGGGGCGCCGCCCCCTCCCCTAGTCCAATTCGGACTCCCATGGGGGGGGCCACCACTTGTGGGCTGCCTCCTCTCTCCCCTATGGCCCATAATGGCCCATTACTTTCCCCGGGGGGTTCCGGTAACCTCTCGGTAATCCAAAAAATACCCGAAATGATCCAGAACCGTTCCGGTGTCCGAATACTATCGTCCAATATATCAATCTTTACCAGTCAAACCGCAATGACAACATACATTATTCTCTTTATCATCGGTATGTTACTTGCCCAAGATTCGGTTGTCGGTATCTTCATACCTAGTTCAATCTCGTTAGTGGCAAGTCTCTTTACTCATTCCGTAATGCATCATCCCTCAACTAACTCATTAGTCACATTGATTGCAAAGGCTTATGATGATGTGCATTACGGAGAGGGCCCAGAGATACCTCTCCGATACTCGGAGTGACAAATCCTAATCTTGATCTATGCCAACCCAACAAACACCTTCGGAGATACCTGTAGAGCATATTTATAATCACCTAGTTACGTTGTGACGTTTGATAGCACACAAGGTATTCCTCCAGCATCTAGGAGTTGCATAATCTCATAGTCAAAGGAATATGTATAAGTCATGAAGAAAGCAATAGCAATAAAACTGAATGATCATAATGCTAAGCTAACGGATGGGTCTTGTCCATCACATCATTCTCCTAATAATGTGATCCCATTTATCAAATGACAACACATGTATATGGTTACGAAACTTAACCATCTTTGATTAACGAGCTAGTCTAGTAGAGGCTTACTAGGGACACGGTGTTTTGTCTATGTATCCACACATGTATCAAGTTTTTGGTTAATACAATTCTAGCATGAATAATAAACATTTATCATGATATAAGGAAATATAAAATAACAACTTTATTATTGTCTCTAGGGCATATTTCCTTCAAATTAATCTCCAGGTGTGGTTGAATTGACAACTCAGCTGCTAATACTTGCAAATATTGTTTGGCTCCCCTTGTATCGAATAAATAAATTTGGGTTGAATACTCTACCCTCGAAAACTGTTGCGATCCCCTATACTTGTGGGTTATCAGTCTTCCTCGAATATTTCCTCGGGGTGCATTGGGAATCCCTAATTTTAGGGTCTTACCACTCCTTATTCTCCTCATATCCTTATCTCACCCAAAACTTGAAAACTTCAATCACATAAAACTTAACGGAACTTCATGAGATAAAGAGCAAATCATTCACTTTGGTACTGTCAAGACAAGATTCATAATTTTTCTCACACAATGCATACTATACCCTATAATTTCTACAATTTATATTGACGAATATAAGCCATAGAAACTATAAAATAAGCAAACTATGCATTGAAAACAGAATTTGTCAAAAACAGAGCATTTTGTAATGATTTGAACAATGACACTTCTGTTACTCCACAAATTCTGGAAAATTAGGACAACGTAGGCAATTTGTATATAAATCATGTGTAAAAGATTCAGAATTTTATCACATTCGAGGGAATCACATTAAATCTAGAACTGGGCGCAAAAGTTTCTATTTTTGCATAGAATCAAGTCAACTATCATCCATGCTATCCCAAAGGCTTTACTTGGCACTTTATTGAAACAAAAGCTATAGAATAATTAATATAGTAGCGTAATCATGTGAACACACAAAAACAATAGCTATAAATATTGGGTTGTCTCCCAAAAAGCGCTCTTCTTTAATGCCTTTTTGGCTAGGCATTGTCGGCTGTGGGGTTCCAGCAAACCCTTAAGGTTCGAACACTGGGGTGCGCGCGAAGTCTTTTCCTCCCACCGATCTATGCCCTAGCTCGCTAAGATCTCACGGACCAACTTGACGAACTCGCAACACACAAAGACACAAGATTTATATTGGTTTCGGGCCACCGTTGTGGTGTAATACCCTACTCCAGTGTGGTGGTGGTGGATTGCCTCTTGGGCTGATGATGAACAATACAAGGAGAAGAACAGCCTCCTCAGGTTGAGGTGTTCTTGTGCTTGGCTAACTAGTGTGGGTGAGAGTGGTCTCTCTCCGCCCTTCTACTCTCGTCCCTTGTTCTCGTCTGTCGTCCCCCCTGTGCGGTGGTGGCTAACTCTACTTATATAGGCCCTGGTCCTCTTCCCAAATATTGAGCGGGAAGGGAGCCAACAACGGCGGGCAAATTTGAAGGGGGCAGCTAGTACAAGCCATCCTGACAACGGTGGTCTCCGCCTGCAAAAGGCTTTGGTGGTGACGCCGTCTTGGGATCCACGATGACCTCTGTCTTGCCGTCCTTCTGGTCTTGGTCTTGTTGCACCGATATGGCAACCTTTGCCTGATGCCTCAGTACTCCTCGCCTTCGCTGGCCTCCTTAGCACCAAAGAGGAAACAAGGACGCTACGCGCGCTGGCGCCCGCCTGGTGTCGATCGTCACGGCTCACGTCACGAGAGCCTCGTGAGGTTTGCCTCGCCTTGATATCTCCACTCCTCATGAGCCTGCCCGACTAGGCCACTCCAGAGGAGGTCTCGTGTCATTCGCCTCGCGAGGCTTGGCCCCTCGCGAGGGTCTTGGATGCCTTGTTGATGAAGATGGGCCGTACGGCCTGCTGGCTTAGCCACGTTGTGGGCCGCAGGCAGGCAAGTCTGGGGACCCCCATTCCCAGAACACCGACAGTAGCCCCCGGGCCCAAAGTGCGCTCGGGCTTAGCTTCGCGGCGAAGCCAAGGGTCAAGTACGGAGCACCGCGGGCCCCCAAAAGCCTGCGGCCTCGGTTGACGCATGGCTGTTGATTGGACGTGGGCATCTCCGCTTCCCCATGCTGCCTCGGCAACTGCACGACTTGACAAGTCCCTGCGACATGCAAGGAAAACCATCATTACCTGCGATCGTGGGAGGTGCCGGTTGGCCTTCTCTTGCTATAAATGGGGAGGGGGCGGAGCCCCCGTCGCCCATGTCTTCCTCGCTTGCTTGCTTCTTCTTCGCTCCATTGCTTGCAGTGCCACCAATGGCACCATGAAGGAAGTTCTCCGCCGCTGAGAAGGGAAAGGCCCCTCGCGAGGGACCCGGCTCCCCAGTGCCCAAGCGCGGACGCGGCCGTCTGCGCAAGCACGCCGCGTCCCCTGCCGCGGCCCACCGTCGGAGCGGCGCCGCGGCACGCGGAGGGGGTCGTCCCAGCCATGGCGATCCAGTTGACGAGGGGAGGCGTGTTTTGGTAGCGCGGCCCCCCGTCCATGCTTCCACACGGTGGAAGTGTCGCCGGAGTTTGTCGTCTGGTCGGAGAATCCGTCCGGCAACTGGCTCCAACTTCCGCGCTTCTTCGCCGACGAGCTGCCGGCTCCAGTCCAGGAAGACTCTGGCTGCAGGCGGATGGTTGCTGTAGCAAGGCCTCTTGGGTTGTAGTCGCGATTTCCGCCGCAGGCAACATAGCCCTGGCTCGTGGCTGGCAGACGTTCGCCCGCGCGCGCGGCTTGGGCAGGCGGTGTGCCCTCCACTTCAAGTACGATGGTGGATTGACCCTCTATGTGAGGGTGTTTGGGGAAGATGGTCGCCGCACCGGGTCCTGCCCCGAGGCAAATGATGGTGAGGAGGTGCTTGGTCTTGGGGACGGTCGCGACGAGGATGAGGGCGAGCCCGCCCTCGGGGGTGGCCATGTCTTGTCCAGCTTCGGTGGCTCTTCCTCTAGCGACAACTCCAGAAGTGGTGGCTACAACCAGCCGCTGAGCTGCCGCGCCCGCTTTGAAGGCGGCAGTGGGTCATCTCGTCGCCGCGCCTCCGTGAAGCGCGAAGAAGGATCCGGCTAGGCTCGAGGTGCCGCTAGGGGTCTGCCTCCGTGGATTGTTGCAACACTACTTTTGTTTTACTCTTTCTCATGCATCAAGAATGAAACCAGTATGGGCCCACGGGGCGTGTATCGAACTATAGTTCCTCGGTTGTTGCACTATGCGTGTTGTTCCCGTGTTGTGTCGTTATTTCGTGCAAAGATAACTTAACCTGGTATATTTGGGACACCCTCTTACTCACGAGGCGCTCATTTCCTCGTGTCCATCTTGCCTTGGTGGCCTGCATTTGCTCGGGAACTGCAAAAACTCGTCAGGAAGTGCGTTAAAAGACCTGTCGTTCACCCTGGCCCTGACTTGGCGCTTTGTATCACGGTACCCGAGGGGCACGAACTTTGGGAAGCACGCCAGCTTTTGGGCTCGAACGAGGGTGGCTCGCGAGAAGGCAGAGAAGGGAGAAAAATGCTCGCGAGGGCACCTGCCTAGCCCCCTCGCGAGGCATGCGAGAGAGAGAACACGACCAAATCCGAGATGGAAAATGCAGTGAGAGGTGAGGGGGTCATATCAGCAAGGAATGCCAAAAGCAAACTTCGGTTAAGGAAAAGCGAGCCAACTTTGGAAAGCAAATGAAAAGCCGCGTCTGACACCTAATCTAGTCTTCAAGTCTTCTCACCAGCGTGGAGCTATGTGCTGCCACTAGGCGTGGGCGGGAACCCCAGGGCCTGAGGCCGGCACTCCTGAGACTCCGGGGCGTGTACAAACCCAACTCATTATTACGTGAGAGTGTCACCGGCGGCGATTTTCACAGGCACCGGGCCTTCTTCACAGGCTCTGGGCCTTGCTTCACAAGCTCTGGGCCTTGCTTCAAGGGTAGAACTTCCTGAGGTGCTGGATGTTCCAGGCGTTTTGGATTGGTACCCCGTCTTGTGTCTCCAGGCGCACGGCGCCAGGCCTGGGGATGTGGACGACCTTAAATGGGCCCTCCCACATTGGTGAAAGCTTATGGAGCCATTCCCTGGAGAGGACCGGCCTCAGGACTAGGTCGCTCGTCTCGAGTGTCCTGGAGCGGACGTTGCGGCAGTGGTATCGCCGCAGTGCTTGCTGGTACCTTGTCGCCCGTAGCGCAGCTTCACGCCGACGTTCCTCCCCCAGCACGAGGTCCATCCCCCGCGTGGCATCCTGCTGCGTTTCGTCGAACGCCAGGACCTGTGCGGAGCGATGCTTGACCTCGTGAGGAAGGACCGCTTCAGCTCCATAGACGAGGAAGAATGGAGTCTCTCCCGTTGGCTTGGTGGCGGTGGTTCGGATGGACCACAGTACGTACTGGAGCTCGTCGTGCCAGCCCCTGCTGCAGGCCTCCAGCTTCTTCTTGAAGGTCCTGGTCTTGAGGCCCCTCAGGACCTCCGCGTTAGCATGCTTGGCCTGACCATTCTCCTGGGGTGGGCCACCGAAGCGTAGCAGATCTGCGTTCCAAGATTAGCACAGTAGGTTTTGAAGAGGTTGCTAGTAAACTGTGAACCGTTATCTGTGATGATGCGGTTGGGGACCCCGAAGCGGCTTACGAGGACCTTGATGAACTTGACAGCAGAGCCGGCTGGGATGGTACGGACGGCTTCCACTTCTGCCCACTTGGTGAACTTGTCGATGGCGACGTAGAGGTAGCGGTAGCCCCCTAGCGCCCGAGGGAACGGGCCTAGGATATCCAGCCCCCAGGCCGTGAACGGCCATGTGAGTGGGATAGTTTGAAGGCCCTGAGCTGGCTGATGGATTTGCTTGGCGTTGAATTGGCAAGCTTCGCAGGATTTCACCAGCTTGGTCGCGTCGTTGAGTGCTGTAGGCTAGTAGAACCCACTACGGAACACCTTGCCGACGAGGGTCCGTGACGACGAGTGGTGTCCGCAGTCCCCGCCGTGTATGTCAATCAGCAACTCCCTTCCTTGATCGTTGGATATGCAGCGCAGCGTGACATCGTTCGATCGTTTCCTGTATAACTCGCCGTCCTGGATACAGTATGCCGTGCCTTGCCGGGCCACGCACTCCGCCTCCTCTTCCTTCTCCGGCAGCGTCACATGCGTTAGGTACTCCTTGAATTCCTTGGTCCAGCATTCCTCCTGGGGCTCGAGCGCCAAGAGTAGCCGAGCTCCTGAGGTCGGGCCACAGGCTGGGGCTCCCGTGGCCGGAGGCTGGGGGAGCTCCTCCCGAGGTTGAGCCGTGCTTGAAAGAGGTGGCGCAGCTGATGGCTTGAAGAGCCGCTCCTCAAAGACGCCTGGCTCCCGCGGTTGCTGCTTGGATGCTCTCCTGGCAATGTCGTCGGCTTCCTTGTTGGTGCCCCGGGGCACATGCTGCAGCTCCAGGCCCGAGAACTGCTTCTCCATCTTGTGCACCTCCGCGAGGTAGGCCTCCATATGCTCGTCCTTCGGCTCGTACACCTTGTTGGAGAAGTTGACGAGGAGTTGTGAGTCGCCTCTGACGGTGAGGCGCTTCACCCCTAGAGTCGCCGCAGCCTTCAGGCCACCTATGAGGCCTTCGTATTCTGTGATATTGTTGGAGACCTTCTCGCCGTGCTGAAAGCAGAGTTGCACAGCGTAGTAGAGCTTGTCCTGGGTGGGCGAGATAACCACTGCTTGATACGTTCCATGCCAATATTCTACAACTTTCATATACTTTTGGCAACTTTTTATACTATTTTTGGGACTAACATATTGATTCAGTGCCCAGTGCCAGTTCCTGTTTTTTGCATGTTTTTTGTTTCGCAGAATATCCATATCAAACGGAGTCCAAACGGGATAAAAAATGACGGAGATTTTTTTGGAATATATATGATTTTTGGGAAGAAAAATCCATGCGAGATGATGCCCGAGGGGGCCACGAGGCAGGGGGGCGCGCCCCTGACCCTCGTGGACACCCCGTAAGGCGGTTGATGCCCTTCTTTCGCTGCAAGAAAGCTAATATCCGGATAGAGATTGTGTTAGAATTTCAGCCCAATCGGAGTTATGGATCTCCGGGAATATAAGAAACGGTGAAAGGGTAGAATCCGAGAATGCAGAAACAGAGAGAGAGAGAGAGAGAGACAGGTCCAATCTTGGAGGGGCTATCGCCCCTCCCATGCCATGGAGGCCAAGGACCAGAGGGGAAACCCTTCTCCCATCTAGGGAGGAGGTCAAGGAAGAAGAAGACGAAGGGGCCCCCTCTCCCCTTCTCATCCGGTGGCGCCGGAACGTCACCGGGGGCCATCATCATCACTGCAATCTTCACCAACAACTTCACCGCCATCATCACCAACTCTCCCCCCCTCTATGCAGCGGTGTAACCTCTCTTTTACCTGCTATAATCTCTACTTAAACATGGTGCTCAACGCTATATATTATTTCCCAATGATGTATGGCTATCCTATGATGTTTGAGTAGATCCGTTTTGTCCTATGGGCTATTTGATGATCAAGATTGGTTTGAGTTGCATGTTTTATTATTGGTGTTGTCCTATGGTGCTCTCCGTGTCGCGCAAGCATGAGGGATCCCCACTGTAGGGTGTTGCAATATGTCGGTGTCAAAACCGGCGGATCTCGGGTAGGGGGTCCCGCACTGTGCGTCTAGGCCGGATGGTAACAGGAGGCAAGGAACACGATGTTTTACCCAGGTTCGGGCCCTCTTGATGGAGGTAAAACCCTACATCCTGCTTGATTAATATTGATGATATGGGTAGTACAAGAGTAGATCTACCACGAGATCAAGGAGGCTAAACCCTAGAAGCTAGCTTATGGTATGATTGTTGTATGATGAAGTTTCCCTACGGACTAAAACCCTCCGGTTTATATAGACACCAGAGAGGGTTAGGGTTACACAAAGTCGGTTACAATTGTAGGAGATCTTGAATATCCGCATCGCCAAGCTTGCCTTCCACGCCAAGGAAAGTCCCATCCGAACACGGGACGAAGTCTTCAATCTTGTATCTTCATAGTCCTGGAGTCCGGCTGAAGGTATAGTCCGGCTACCCGACCACCCCCTAATCCAGGACTCCCTCAGTAGCCCCTGAACCAGGCTTCAATGACGACGAGTCCGGCGCGTAGATTGTCTTCGGCATTGCAAGGCGGGTTCCTCCTCCAAATTCTTCATAAAAGTTTGTAAACACCAAGAGTAGTGTCCGGCTCTGCAAAATAAGTTTCCACGTATTGCCACATAGAGAATAATATTAACACAAATCTAATCTGCTGACGTATTCCACAGGGTGACATCACACTACGTCCAAGCCTTTATTCGAATCGTTTTCACTTTTCCACCTCAGCGTGTTTTGCGAGGCGATTTCCTTGGCACGTCTTGTCAAAGCAGAGATCGTGTCCCCCATTTACGGGATTCTCATCAATACGGACGTGGGTAACCCAACTGCGCCATTTATCATGGCGCTTGAGAGGCAAGCGAGTTTTACTAGGCTGGTGGGGACGCATAGTCGCATCCGCCCATACAAGGGGATAAGGATCCACCTTTTTACCTACGCCTTCTTCCTCCTTTGCCTATCCATCTTCTGCGCACCCGAGCTCCAGCGCCCAAGCCCGCACTTCCTACCTCAACCTTCTCCAACAATGTCCGGAGCGGGAGGCAAGTGGATGGTCTCCTCCGTCACGGAGGGCCATGTCAAAAGGCTAAGGAAGGCCGGATACTTGTCCAAAGACATTGCGCACCGGCTTCCTGAGGAGGGGCAGCTTCTCCCCACCCCAAGGCCCCATGAGAGGGTAGTATTTCTTCCCCACTTCCTCCGCGGACTGGGTTTTTCTCTCCACCCATTTGTCCGCGGGCTCATGTTCTACTACGACCTAGATTTCCATGATCTGGCCCCGAACTTCATCCTCAATATCTCGGCGTTTATCGTCGTGTGCGAGGCTTTCCTCTGCATCCGCCCCCATTTCGGCCTCTGGCTCAAGACTTTCAACGTCAAGCCAAAGGTGGTGCGCGGCAACCAGGCGGAGTGCGGAGGTGCCATGGCGGGCAAAATAGCCAACGTCCTATGGCTCGAGGGTTCCTTTGTGGAGACCTTGAAGGGGTGGCAGTCAGGGTGGTTTTACATCACCGAGCCACGCGATCCGAAGTGGATCGCAGCCCCTGAATTCCGATCCGGACCCCCTACGCGGCTCACGTCCTGGAAGGAGCGGGCTTGTCGTGGGGTGACGAAGAAGAGGTGACCGGACTGCAAAAATGCATCCAGTCCCTGGTGAACAAGCAGCTCAAGCTTGTCAACGTAGTCCAGGTCATGCTCATCCGCCGGATCCTTCCATGTCAAGAACGGGACTTCAATTTGTGGGAGTTCAACCCGGCGCAGCACCGAACTCTGAGCAGGCTCTTCGACACGACGTACGAAGATGTCTGGAGGGGGCTAACCAAAGGCGCCGAGGCTCCCACATCCGCCTTCGAAGACCGCGGATTCAGCTCGCAGCGTCCTGCTGGTGAGGTAAAATATTTTCATCTTTTATAGGATGTTAAGTTTTCTTCATAGTTTGACTCTATGCGGGATCTAAACTCCCTCACCTTTGACAGGATTGGCGGGCGAAGTCCGGACTGATTAACTGTCCGGCTCCCTTGCCCGAAGATCCAGCCCCTGCTCTCCTAGTGAAGCTGCTGGTTCCGGCACCTTATGTGGTGCCGGAGAAGAAGGCCAAGAAGAAGAAGGCCACGGGGACTCGAAAGAGTTCCCGGCATATGGTGGTGTCGGACTCGTCATTCGACGAGTCCGAGACGCACTCCTCCCGTGAAGACGAGGAGGAGGAAGAAGAGACCTCTCCCCCTCCAGCGGGGGGAGGAAAGAAGAGGAAGGCCTCCCCAGTAGGGGAGGCCGAAGGGTCCAAGAAGAGGAAAACCCCTCCGCTGGACTACGCCCCCAACATCGACGAGGACGAAGAGGAGTGGCCGGACAGGGCCAAGCGTCCGGCGGAATCGTAAGTGTTCGGATACCAGAGTAACTCATGATATTCCTTCTGTTGCACAGCCTTCCCTAATGTCGAATGTAATCATGCAGCCCGCCCAAGGACGGGCTCGATGAGTCGTCAAGCGGCTCCCTGGATTCATCGGACGTGAATTCAGTTCCGCCCGCTGCTTCCCCCTGTGCTGTGGATGACGCCGAAGTGGCGTCGCGACAAGCTCCGGGGCAAGAGGAGGTGGTCCAGGAGGAGCCGCAGGGCGACCTCCCGGACTCCATGAGTAAAGGGGACCAGACCCCCCAGGGCTCCAAGTCCGGCTTTAAGCCGGACACTGCGCCGGAATCATCAACGGTTCCGGATCGCGGCAGGCGAACTCCTGCCAAGAGGAGCAAGCCTATTGAGTCGGCGTCCTCCGTCCAACCGGAGGCGCCGGACAATCTGTTGGAGGTGCTTGAGGGCGCCTCCATCGACGAGGAGCACCGTACCATCATGAGTACGGTGGTCCAGAAGGTTTGGTCCACCAAAAGCGGACTGACTGAAGCTTGTGCTAGCCTTCTAATAGGCTTCGAGGTAACTAAAAAATATGTAAAAATATTACCGCATAGACAGTAGCCCCTGATGCTCTGTTTGGCATTTGGAAAGAAAAGCCGAATAGAGGATCTATTAAATATCGCAGGAGTCTAACTAAAAAGGAGTCAATATACGTATGCAGGCTTCGCTGCTGGCCACCGCCGCACTGACTGCGGAGGTGGGTGCCCTGAAGCAGGGCCTCGAGCGGACCGAGCAAGAGCTCGGCCTTGCCAAATGGCAGCTCGAGGAGAAAGAAGGTAAGAGATACCTTATAGAAAAAATGCCTATAAGAAGACGCAATTGCAAAACATGACAGGAGTACACTGCTTATTGTAGGGGCCACAACTGAGGTGGCGACCCTCAAGCAGGCGCTGTCCGAGGCCGAGAAGAAAGCGGCCATGGAGCGCACCGAGCGGGAGAAATTTGAGGCGCAGGTCGGCGAGGTGCAGCAAGAGCTTCATGCTCTCATCGAAAAACATGAGAGTTTGGAGCTCGACTCGAAGACGCGAGCATCCGAGCTTGCTACGGCCCTTAAAACTGCCAAATCTGCCAAGGCTGAAGCCCAGAAGGCCCTCCAGGAATTGGATGCGGTGAAAAAGATAGCGGCGGGTAAGGCATTCTCTATGCAAAGCAGACATATAAAAGTAAACTACTTGTTACTTACCCGAATCCGGAGCTCTCCAGGGGCATTCGCAGATCTTCCCCGCAGCGTATCCGATGCCGCCGCATTCTACCAAGCCAAGGAAGGCAGCTCGACGGAGAAGGTGTTCTGGTCTCAGTACGCTGAGGCCAGACACCCTGTGCCCTTGAGCGACCAGCTGAAGCAGCTGGTCAAGCTCCACAAGGCGGCCAAACAGGCCCTGAAGGGCTTCATAGTTCGGCTGTGGCCTGGAGAGGCCCTGCCTGGGAGCTACTTCGGACTGGTGCGACGGCTGGTGGAGGCTTGTCCAAGGCTCGAGGTCATCAAGCGCTCCGTCTGCATCGAAGGTTCCCGTAGGGCCCTTGCCCGTGCAAAGGTGCACTGGGGTAAGCTGGACGGTGAGAAGCTTGTGAGGGACGGGCCGCCGCCGGGGAAGGAGCATCGCAAGCCCGAGAACTATTACAAGGATGTTCTGGCTGGTGCCCGCCTTATGGTGGATGAATGTACCAAGGATGTAATTTTTGAATGAACTCGCTCGTGTTATCCTGTGCACTGAAAACTTGTTCATATGCGCTAAGCAATGCTTGTTGAATTTAAAATATTACTTTCTGTGCGGCCGTTTATCAAAAAATTTAGAGATGGCCAGTCATCGGCTTCTGCCCCCATGCCACTAGTGCTGGGGTGTTCGGGATAAACCTGAGCGCTCTTTTTCCCATGATTGGGTCCGTCGAGGGAGGCGATCAGCACAACGAACAAGGCAATCGGACTATAATGCTTGAACACTCTCACTTAGCCATAGAACTCTATAATTTTAAATTTCGACGAAGCCCCTAGTATTTAGAAGACCGAGTTCGGGTCGCTATCCACGCCTTGGCCGGACAAAGCCAGTTCCTCGCTCGAAGCGGCATAAGTCTTTAAGGACTCGAAAAACCTCTCGAACAACGACCGGTCTCTCGCTTCATCATGACAGTCGGTTTTAGCTTTCCCTACTGAGGTGCTCAGCCCAGCTCAACTGGGGCACAATCGCAGTAGTTCTCCTAGTGCTACCTTAGCCGATATAGCAGAACGTAAGGCACCAAAACATAGGAGCCGGGCAAACCCAACCATTGACCCAAATCATGATTCGGAGCCGATGCATATAGTGCTATAATTTCGGGGTGCCGCACTTGTGAAAGTGTACGGACTTCTCACGCCATACAGATGGATACTAAAGCCCCTGGCGTATTTTGCCGTACCATAGTGTACGGATGCGACATGTTATTAATAAACATATATATAAAAAGAGGATAATGCAAAAAATAGACAAAAAGCTATGCATTGTTCATAGAAAGGCTGCTATGAAAGCGGAACGATACAAATAGTGCGATAAGCAAAAGAAATTGGACTATTTAACATGTCCTGGCCAGGAGCAGGCCGCGGAATTGTATTAAAAAAACAGGTATACTGCTCGCAATAGAGACCACCTAGGAGTTCCATAATGCGGCGTGGCTTGTCTGCTTTCCTGGATCTTGCATCGTTTTGCGGCAGTTGAATTGCCGAACGGGTCATCCGAAGTATGGAGTCCTGAGAGTAAGAGAAAAAAAAAGGAATCTGGCAGCCCCTGGTGCGGTTTAAGCCGTTTTTCGGGCGTGCCGTGATAGTGCCCCTTCCCCTGTGCCCATGGTATTTCAAGAGCGTAGTTATCTACGCGAAACGCTGGTTTCGCTATATCGCGAGTGCTAGGGTTGGGGCCGCACTGCTATACTAGCTCAAAACGTGCCAGGCGGTCTTGTTGTAGGGTACTCCGGGCGCGCTTGACAGTGTCTGGCTTTTTGAAGGCCGAACTGGAGAACTGCCTAGAGAGGCAGCTTTGTACTTCTGCTGCGAGCGCTGCCGTGTGCTCCTCCGTTCGGAGGGAGCGTTCAGTGTTCCCATTGACCGTGATTACTCCTCTAGGGCCTGGAATCTTGAGCTTGAGGTATGCATAGTGCGGTACCGCATTGAATTTTGCAAATGCGGTTCGCCCGAGCAGTGCGTGATAGCCACTGCGGAACGGGACTATGTCGAAGATTAACTCCTCGCTTCGGAAGTTATCCGGAGATCCGAAGACCACTTCCAGTGTACCTGAGCCTGTACAGTTGGCTTCTACACCTGGTATGACGCCTTTAAAGGTCGTTTTGGTGGGCTTGATCCTCGAGGGATCTATGCCCATTTTTCGCACTGTATCCTAGTAAAGCAGGTTCAGGCTGCTGCCGCCGTCCATGAGGACTCTTGTGAGATGAAATCCGTCAATGATTGGGTCTAGAACCAGTGCGGCGAAGACACCATGATGGATGCTAGTGGCGTGGTCCCTTCGATCAAAGGTGATCGGGCAGGAGGACCATGGGTTGAACTTTGGGGCGACTGGCTCCATCGCATATACGTCCCGTAACGCACGCTTCCGCTCCCTCATGGGGATGTGGGTTGCGTATATCATGTTCACCGTCCGCACTTGCAGGGGAAATCCCTTCTGTCCACTGTTGTTCGGCGGCCTGGGCTCCTCCTCGTCGTCGCTATGCAGCCCCTTGTCTTTGTTTTCGGCTCTTAACTTGCCTGCTTGCTTGAACACCCAACAATCCCTGTTGGTGTGATTGGCTGGCTTTTCGGGGGTGCCATGTATCTGGCACAAGCGGTCGAGTATTTGGTCCAAATTGGATGGGCCCTGAGTATTTCTTTTGAATGGCTTTTTCCGTTGACCGGATTTGTAGCCTCGGAATCCGGCATTAACTGCCGTATCCTCATTGCTGTCGCTGTTAACGCGACGCTTTTGTTTGTTCCGACGCGACCTGTCACTTTTGTCCTTGGTATTCGAATTACCAGGGTTCTTGGTTAAGTTGTTACTGCGAGCTAGACAACTGTCTTCTCCGGCACAAAAGCGGGTCATGAGTGTCGTGAGGGCTGCCATAGATTTCGGCTTTTCCTGTCCCAGGTGCCGGGCAAGCCACTCGTCACGGATATTATGCTTGAAGGCCACTAAGGCCTCTGCGTCTGGACAGTCGACTATCTGGTTTTTCTTTGTTAGGAACCGTGTCCAGAATTGCCTGGCCGATTCCTCTGGCTGCTGAATGATGTGGCTTAGGTCATCGGTGTCTGGTGGTCGTACATAAGTGCCCTGGAAGTTATCAAAGAATGCGGCTTCCAGGTCCTCCCAAGAACCGATTGAGTCTGCTGGCATGCTATTGCTGGGCGGGTCCCTTAAGTTTGAGTGGGAGGTATTTGATGGCGTGTAGGTCATCACCGCAGGCCATGTGGATATGAAGGAGATAATCCTCGATCCATACCACGGGATCTGTTGTGCCATCGTACGATTCGATGTTTACGGGTTTGAAGCCCTCAGGGATTTTATGATCCATTACTTCATCTGTGAAGCATAGTGGGTGTGCGGCGCCTCTGTATTGGGCTATATCACGACGCAGCTCGAAGGAGCTTTGTCTGTTGAGTTCGGCCCAGCCGGATTTATTGCATCCGGAGTGACGATCACCGTCACGTGCAGTGGGGCGCCTGCGCGATCCATAGATCGATCTTGTTTGCCTTGCCTTGTCCTCCAGTATGTCGTGCAGGTCGGGCGCATTTTCCCGTGCCTTAGTATGCTTGACGCGGCATCGGGGCATGGCTTGAGTGGAGGGCCAAGAGGCCTCTCTGTCGCGGCCACGAGGTGGCCGGTCGGCCGTGTCATGCGCTGGTGATGTAGGTGCTTCCTCCTCTAGTCGGGGTAGCAGCCAGCGCTTTGGATAACTCTTGGAGGGGCGTTCGAGTTCATACTCTTTGGCCGCAAGGACTTCAGTCCATCTGTCAGCTAGCAAATCCTGATCAGCTCTAAGTTGTTGCTGCTTTTTCTTGAGGCTGCTTGCCGTGGCCATAAGCCTGCGTTTAAAACACTCTTGTTCGGTGAGATCCTCTGGCACGACGAACTCGTCGTCGTCGAGGCTTGCCTCGTCTTCGGAGGGAGGCGTATAATTATCGTCCTCAACCTCTTGGTCCACCGCCCTCTCGTGAGTGCTGGCTTCTCTGTCTTCCTGTGCTGAATCTTGCTGGAGGGGGTGTTCTTCGGCGCTATCCGGAGTAGTATTATCTCCCATGCCGGAATCACCGTTTTTGCTTTGGCGGGATTTAGAGTGGCGCCGCTGACGCCGGCGCTTGGGCTGTTTCTTAGAGTTATCATCCCCCGCTGTTCCATCGCCATCTCCATCCTTTGGAGTGTCCACCATATATATGTCATATGACGAGGTGGCCTTCCAGCGCCCTACAGGTGCTGGTTCTTGTTCGTCTCCTGCATCGTCGTCCATGCCGTCGATGTCTTTGGAGTCAAAGTCAAGCATGTCGGTTAAGTCATCGACAGTGGCTACGAAGTGGGTGGTGGGTGGGTTTTGAATTTCTTCATCGTCCGTATCCCAACCTTGCTGACCGTAGTCCGGCTAGGGCTCTCCTGATAAAGAGAGAAACTTTAGGGAATTCAGGATGTCGCCGAAGGGCTGAAAGATGTCCGCGGCAGCGAACTCCATTATCGGCGCCCAATCGGATTCGATCGGCAGGGGCGCGGGGGGCTCGGAGTCCGGAGAGGAATCTGGCTCCTCGAAGTCACGGGCCAAGCGGGGTGCGGGGCTGGAGTTCGGCTCGATCGCCTCTGAGATCGCAGCCCCTGAGGCAGCGTCCAACCGCTGATCCTCGATCGGCGCAGTAGGCTCCGAATCAATAGTCGGAACCGGTGCGTGTGCGGCCTCCAAAGCGCTATTCGGCGGCAGAGCTATATCATGCCCATCGAGACAGTGCGGCGCGCTTGGCTGTGGCTCGAATCCATCGAAGATCAAGTCCCCGCGGATGTCAGCCGTGTAGTTTAGGCTTCCAAACCTGACCTGATGGCCAGGGGCATAGCTTTCGATCTGCTCAAGGTGGCCAAGCGAATTGGCCCGCAGTGCGAAGCCGCCGAAGACGAAGATCTGTCCGGGAGAAAAGTCTCACCTTGGACTGCATCGTTGTTGATGATCGAAGGATCCATCAGGCCTAAAGGCGACGACACAGAGGAACTCTCAATGAAAGCACCAATGTCGGTGTCAAAACCGGTGGATCTCGGGTAGGGGTCCCGAACTGGGTGTCTAGGCCGGATGGTAACAGGAGGCAAGGAACACGATGTTTTACCCAGGTTCGGGCCCTCTTTATGGAGGTAAAACCCTACGTCTTGCTTGATTAATATTGATGATATGGGTAGTACAAGAGTAGATCTACCACGAGATCAAGGAGGCTAAACCCTAGAAGCTAGCCTATGGTATGATAATTGTATGATGAAGTTGCCCTACGGACTAAAACCCTCCGGTTTATATAGACACCGGAGAGGGTTAGGGTTACACAAAGTCGGTTACAATGGTAGGAGATCTTGAATATCCGCATCGCCAAGCTTGCCTTCCATGCCAAGTGAAGTCCCATCCGGACACGGGACGAAGTCTTCAATCTTGTATCTTCATAGTCCTGGAGTCCGGCTGAAGGTATAGTCCGGCTACCCGAACACCCCCTAATCCAGGACTCCCACACAATACGTTCATGATTCACTTATGGTGGGTGGCGTGAGTGACAGAAGCACAAACCCGAGTAAGTAGGTTGTTTGCATATGGGATAAAGAGGACTTGATACTTTAATGCTATGGTTGGGTTTTACCTTAATGATCTTTAGTAGTTGCGGATGCTTGCTAGAGTTCCAATCATAAGTGCATATGATCCAAGTAAAGAAAGTATGTTAGCTTATGCCTCTCCCTCAAATAAAATTGCAATAATGATTACCAGTCTAGTTATCAACTGCCTAGGGACAAATAACTTTCTCATAACAAAAAGCTCTTTACTAAAACTAACTTAGTTGTGTCCTCATCTAAACAGCCCCTACTTTTTATTTACTTGCTCTTTATTATCTTTCAAACCTATCCAACAACATCTACAAAGTACTTCTAGTTTCATACTTGTTCTAGGTAAAGCGAACATCAAGAACGCGTAGAGTTGTATCGGTGGTCGATAGAACTTGAGGGAATATTTGTTCTGCCTTTAGCTCTTCGTTGGGTTTGACACTCTTACTTATTGAAAACTGTTGCGATCCCCTATACTTGTGGGTTATCAAGACCTTTTTCTGGCGCCGTTACCGGGGAGCAATAGCGTGGGGTGAATATTCTCGTGTGTGCTTGTTTGCTTTATCACTAAGTAATTTTTATTTGTTGTCCTTAGTTGTTCTTTATCTTTAGTATGGATATGGAACACGAAATACCAAAAAATTAGGTGTACTTTCTGCTCATGGAGATGGGGAACCTCCTAAAACCCTCGATGCTGGTTATGTGAAAGATATTATGTACTACTTTAATAATCCTGAGAAAACCCCATTCAATTATGTAATGGGAGTAACATTGGATCAACGTGAATACTTTAGGGATTACCGCTTGACACAAAAAGGGAAACTATTATGGGATCAAATTCATATATTGAAGTGGTATGCTAGGCAACTATGCTTGAGATATGATTATACTTGTTGCTCTAGGATGAAGGCTCCACACCTTCCCTTTTTATGCGAATTTAATGATAATAAAACCTTAGCTTCTTATGCTAATGGTATATATGATTACTATGATGTGGAACAAATAGAAGAATTTGTTGCTTTTATGGGTGCTTATGAAATTGAATCTATATTTAAAGAGTTTGAAGATTTTGATGATTCGGTTTATAGACCTGAAAATTTAGCTATCCTTAAATATTGCTATGAGAATTATGAATACAATTCCGATGTTAATGCACTTATTGAGAAAGTCTCCGCTGTCCAAGAAGAGACTAATATTTTGCAGGAATCTATGGAAGAAGTTGATGAAACTGTGAGCTCATTGGATGAAAAAGATGAGGAGGAGAGCGAAGAACAAAAGGAGGAAGAGCGGATTGATCACCCGTTCCCACCTTCTAATGAGAGTAACTCTTCAACTCATACATTGTTTAATTCCCCTTCATGCTTACCAAAGGATGAATGCTATGATAATTTCTATGATCCCGTTGATTCTTTTGAAATATCCCTTTTTGATGATGCTTGCTATGCTTGTGGCCAAGATGCCAATATGAATTATGCTTATGGAGATGAACTTGCTATAGTTCCTTATGTTAAGCATGAAATGGTTGCTATTGCACCCACGCATGAAAGTCCTATTATCTCTTTGAATTCTCCCAACTACACTATATCGGAGAAGTTTACCCTTATTAAGGATTATATTGATGGGTTGCCTTATACCGTTGCACATGATGATTTTGATGAATATAATATGCATGTGGTCGCTGCTCCTACTTGCAATTATTATGAGAGAGGAACTATATCTCCACCTCTCTATGTTTCCCACATGATAAAATTGCAAGAAACTGTTTATACTATGCATTGGCCTTTACTTTGTGTGCATGAATTGTTCTTTCATGACATGCTGATGCATAGGAAGAGAGTTAGACTTCGTTGTTGCATGATATATGTTACTTTGTGCTCACTACTAAATTACAAATCATTGTTAATTAAAATTGGCTTTGATATACCTTGGGATCCGGGTGGATCCATTACTTGAGCACTATATGCCTAGCTTAATGGCTTTAAAGAAAGCACTGCCTGGGAGACAACACGGATGTTTTAGAGAGTCATTTATTTCTGTTGAGTGCTTTCATATAGTTTAAAAACAACAAAAATAAAGAGGGGAACCCAAAACTTTTTCAAAAAGGAAAGTGAAAGTGAGAAAGACAAGCATTGTTGAAGTGGGAGAGCTCCTTGAACTTTGTTCATGCTCACGGCAACTTTGTGAATCTTGATTACAGAAACTTTTCAACAAAAATAATTATCTCCTTGTACAATTCCATTGTATTATAAAAATAATGTGCCAAGGTTCGCCTTTAGGATGTTTACATTTGCTTGATGGTTTGTACGGTGCAGGACATAAACTTTGGCTGTAGTGCATGATTTTACATTTTTTGCTGGAACGTCAAATGGTTCTGATTCTTTTTGCAATGTCTTTATATAAAAATGTTTTATTTTTCCTAATTTTGGTAGAATTTTGCAAGTATCAGAAGTATGGTGAATGTTCAGATTATTACAGATTGTTCTGTTTTAGACAGATTCTGTTTTTTGATGCATAGTTTGCTTGTTTTGATGAAACTATCAATTCATATCACTCGATTAAGCCATGAAAAAGTTATATTACAGTAGACACAATGAAAAAACAAAATATGAATTGGTTTGCAATAGTACTTAGAGTAGTGCTTTGCTTTATTATACTAACGGATCTTACCGAGTTTTCTGTTGAAGTTTTGTGTGGATGAAGTGTTTGATGATCGAGAAGGTCTTGATGTGAGAAGAAGGAAGAGCGGCAAGAGCTCAAGCTTTGGGTGGTAAATATTCCAGGAGACTCAAGCGTCTAAGCTTGGAGATGCCCCGGAAGGCATCCCCTCTTTCTTAAACAAGTATCAGTATATTTTCGGAATCGTTTTGTTCATGTGATATGTGCAATCTTGGAGCATCTTTTGCTTCATTTTTCTTTTATGCACCATGCTGGTATGAGATAATCCTTGGTTGATTTATAGAATTCTCTATGCACTTCACTTATATCTTTTGAGTATGGCTTTATAGAATGCTTCATGTGCTTCACTTATATCATTTGAAGTTTGGATTGCCTGTTTCTCTTTACATAGAAAACCGCCATTTGTAGAATGCTCTTTTGCTTCACTTATATTCGTTAGAGCGTGGGCATATCTTTTGTAGAAAGAATTAAACTCTCTTGCTTCACTTATATCTATTTAGAGAGATGACAGGAACTGGTCATTGACATGGTTAGTCATAAAATCCTACATAAAACTTGTAGATCACTGAATATGATATGTTTGATTCCTTGCAATAGTTTTGCGATATAAAGATGGTGATATTAAAGTCATGCTAGTGGGTAGTTGTGGATTAGTAGAAACACTTGTGTTGAGGTTTGTGATTCCTATAGCATGCACGTATGGTGAACCGTTATGTAACGAAGTCGGGGCATGATTTATTTATTGATTGTCTTCCTTATGAGTGGCGGTCAGGGACGAGCGATGGTCTTTTCCTACCAATCTATCCCCCTAGGGGCATGCGTAGTAGTACTTTGCTTCAAGGGCTAATAAACTTTCGCAATAAGTATATGAGTTCTTTATGACTAATGTTGAGTCCATGGATTATACGCACTCTCACCCTTCCATCATTGCTAGCCTCTCTAGTATCGCGCAACTTTCGCCGATACCATAAACCCACCATATACCTTCCTCAAAACAGCCACCATACCTACCTATCATGGCATTTCCATAGCCATTCCGAGATATATTGCCATGCAACTTCCATCATCATCATATACATGACTTGAGCATTCATTGTCATATTGCTTTGTATGATCATAAGATAGCTAGCATGATGTTTTCATGACTTGTCTGTTTTTTGATGCCATTGCTACGCTAGATCATTGAACATCCCGGTACACCGCCGGAGGCATTCAGATAGAGTCATATATTTGTTCTAGTATCGAGTTGTAATATCGAGTTGTAAGTAAATAAAAGTGTGATGATCATCATTATTATAAAATTTCCCCTAGTGAGGAAAGGATGATGGAGACTATGATTCCCCCACAAGTCAGGATGAGACTCCGGACGAAAAAAAAGAGAAAGGACAAAAAAAGAGAAGGCCCAAAAAAAGAGAGAGAAAAAGAGGGAAGGGGCAATGTTACTATCCTTTTACCACACTTGTGCTTCAAAGTAGCACCATGTTCTTCATATAGAGAGTCTCTTGAGTTATCACTTTCATGTACTAGTGGGAATTTTCATTATAGAACTTGGCTTGTATATTCCGATGATGGGCTTCCTCAAACGCCCGAGGTCTTCATGAGCAAGCAAGTTGGATGCACACCCACTTAGTTTCAGTTTGAGCTTTCATACACTTATAGCTCTAGTGCATCCGTTGCATGGCAATCCCTACTCACTCACATTGATATCTATTGATGGGCACCTCCATAGCCCGTTGATACGCCTAGTTGATGTGAGACTATCTTCTCCTTTTTGTCTTCTCCACAACCACCATTCTATTCCACCTATAGTGCTATATCCATGGCTCACGCTCATGTATTGTGTGAGGGTTGAAAATGCTAAAGCGCGTTAAAAAGTATGAACCAATTGCTCGGCTTGTCATCGGGGTTGTGCATGATGTGAATATTTTGTGTGGTGAAGATGGAGCATAGCCAGACTATATGATTTTGTAGGGATAACTTTTTTGGCCATGTTATTTTGAAAAGACATGTTTGCTTTATTAGTGGGCTTGAAGTATTATTGTTTTTATGTCAAATTATGGACTATTTCTTTGAATCACTCGTGTCTTAATATTCATGCCATGATTAGATATGTGATCAAGATTATGCTAGGTAGCATTCCACATCAAAAATTATCTTCTTTATCATTTAACTACTCGAGGAAGAGCAGGAATTAAGCTTGGGGATGATGATACGTCTCCGCCGTATCTATAATTTTTGATTGTTCCATGCCAATATTCTACAACTTTCATATACTTTTGGCAACTTTTATACTATTTTTGGGACTAACATATTGATCCAGTGCCCAGTGCCAGTTCCTGTTTTTTGCATGTTTTTTGTTTCACAGAATATCCATATCAAACGGAGTCCAAACGGGATAAAAACTGACGGATTTTTTTGGAATATATATGCTTTTTGGGAAGAAAAATCCACACGAGACGATGCCCGAGGGGGCCACGAGGTAGGGGGCGCACCCCAGGGGGCAGGCGCGCCCCTGACCCTCGTGGCCACACCATAAGGCGGTTGATTCCCTTCTTTCGCCGCAAGAAAGCTAATATCCGGATAGAGATCATGTTAAAATTTCAGCAGAATCGGAGTTACGAATCTCCGGGAATATAAGAAACGGTGAAAGGGTAGAATCTGAGAACGCAGAAACAGAGAGAGATAGAGAGACAGATCCAATCTTGGAGGGGCTCTCGCCCCTCCCATGCCATGGAGGCCAAGGACCAGAGGGTAAACCCTTCTCCCATCTAGGGAGGAGGTCAAGGAATAAGAAGACGAAGGGGCCCCCTCCCCCTTCTCTTCCGGTGGCGCCGGAACGCCACCGGGGGCCATCATCATCACGACAATCTTCACCAACAACTTCACCACCATCATCACCAACTCTTCCCCCCTCTATGCAGAGGTGTGACCTCTCTTTTACCTGCTGTAATCTCTACTTAAACATGGTGCTCAATGCTATATATTATTTCCCAATGATGTATGGCTATCCTATGATGTTTGAGTAGATCCGTTTTGTCCTATGGGCTATTTGATGATCAAGATTGGTTTGCGTTGCATGTTTTATTATTTGTGCTATCCTATGGTGCTCTCCGTGTCGCGCAAGCGTGAGGGATCCCCATTGTAGGGTGTTGCAATACGTTCATGATTCGCTTATGGTGGGTGGCATGAGTGACAGAAGCACAGACCCGAGTAAGTAGGTTGTTTGCGTATGGGATAAAGAGGACTTGATACTTTAATGCTATGGTTGGGTTTTACCTTAATGATATTTAGTAGTTGCGGATGCTTGCTAGAGTTCCAATCATAAATGCATATGATCCAAGTAGAGAAAGTATGTTAGCTTATGCCTCTCTCGCAAATAAAATTGCAATAATGATTACCGGTCTAGTTATCGATTGCCTAGGGACAAATAACTTTCTCGTAACAAAAAGCTCTTTACTAAAACTAACTTAGTTATGTCCTCATCTAAACAGCCCCTACTTTTTATTTACTTGCTCTTTATTATCTTGCAAACCTATCCAATAACATCTAAAAAGTACTTCTAGTTTCATACTTGTTCTAGGTAAAGCGAACATCAAGCGCACGTAGAGTTGTATCGGTGGTCGATAGAACTTGAGGGAATATTTGTTCTGCCTTTAGCTCCTCATTGGGTTCGACACTCTTACTTATCGAAAACTGTTGCGATCCCCTATACTTGTGGGTTATCACTGCTCTAGCCCTCGCGCCCTGGTGCGTGAAGGTGCCATCGAAATACATGACCCAGCCGTCCGGAGCCTCACTTCCTGGGGAGGTGGACCGGTCTTCCCCTTCCTCAAGCATCGGGGCATCCGTCCATTCTGCCACAAAGTCAGCGAGTGCGGCCCCCTTGATGACCCTGGTAGTGCTGAACTCCAACTGGAATGCTTGCAACTCGATGTTCCACTCAGCGACCCTTCCGGCTGAGTTAGGGCTCCTAAGTACCCTATCCAATGGGTAGGCTGAGACGACCTTGATGGGGTGGCCCTGGAATTAGTGTTGCAGCTTGCGCAAGGCCACCAGGAGTGCAAGCAGGAGTTTCTGGGGCATGGGGTAGCGTGCTCTTGCATCCCGTAGTACGGTGCTAACAAAGTACACCGGGTGTTCGACGAGGGCTGGCACACTGTCGAGGCTCGGGTCCTACGGAGATCGGGGCATATCCTAAGGTGGAAGGATCCTTGAGACCCGATTGTCCTTAGGGGCTTCTGCGATGCCGCCCTGCTGGGCTTGGCCTTCCACCGCTGATGCCTTTGCTGTGCCTTCCTGACCCCGCGCCACTTCACCCCTGGCTTGGCGCGGCGCGCCCTTGGCTTGGCGCTCCTCCGGAACCGCCACCAATGCTGTGCTGGCGGAGTACGGGGTGGCAGCAAGGTAGAGTACCAGAGGCTCGAGGGGCCGTGGTGCCACCATCACTGGGGGGGCTAGTAAGGTATTTATTGAGGTCTTGGAAGGCCCGTCGACCTCCGGGTTCCACTCAAATGGGCCCTTCTTCTTCATGAGCTTGAAGAAAGGTAAGGCGCACTCTCCCAATTTGGAGATGGAACGCCCTAACGCGGTCACCCGCCCCGCTAGATTCTGCATCTCTTTGAGGTTCTATGGTGGGCTCATGTCATCGATGGCCTTGATCTTCTCTGGGTTAGCCTCAATCCCTCTGTGGGATACGAGGAATCCCAGCAGCTTGCCGGAGGGGACGCCGAACACGCACTTCTCTGGGTTGAGCCTCATGTTCACCTGGCGCAGGCTCTCGAAGGTCTCCTCCAAGTCTTGAATCAATGTCCTCGCCTCGCGAGACTTGACCACTATGTCATCGACGTAGGCCTCTGCGTTTCTCCCGAGCTGCTGCCCCAGAGCGATGTGCATCAACCGCTGAAAGGTCGCGCCTGCGTTGCGCAGCCTGAAGGGCATGCAGGTGTAGCAATACACCCCACATGGTGTCAGGAAGGTTGTCTTCTCCACATCTTCCACTGCCATCTTGATTTGATGATACCCTGAGAACGCATCCAGGAAGCACAGCAGGTCACACTCGGCGGTGGAGTCGACAATCTGGTCGATGCGCGGGAGTGGGAACGGATCTTGGGGCAGTCTTTGTTAAGATTGGTGAAGTCAACACACATCCGTTCCTTCCCGCCTTTTTTGGCACTACGACAGGGTTCGCCAGCCATTTGGGGTATCGGACCTCTCGTATGGCACCTGCCGCTTCCAGCTTACGTGTCTCTTGGACGATGAAGGCCTACTTCTCAGTGTACTATCGTCTTGCTTGCTGCTTCACGGGACGGATGTTGGGGCATACCCTTAGATGACGCTGGATCACCTCCCTCGGGACCCCTACCAGCTGATTGGGCTCCCATGCGAATATCTCCTTGTTCGTGCGCAAGAACCTCACCAGGGCTTCTTCTTGTTCTGGGTCGTGGCCGGCTCCTATGGTAAAGGTGGATCCTGAAGACCCGTCCTCGCTGACCGGCACCTGCGTGGTTTCCGCCTTGTCTTGGGTGAACAACTGCTTCTTCTTGGTGGGCGCGGCCTTCCTGTCCGCGGGGGTACTGGCGTCGGCGGGTTGTGCTGCTGCCGCGGTCTTGAAGGCGAGCCTGAGAACCGTCACGGCCTCCTTGGTGTCCCCCTTGATGGTGAGGATGCCATTTCTCCCTGGCATCTTCATGAGGTTATAAGCCGGGTGAGTCGCCGCCATGAACTAAGCGAGAGCCGGATACCCGAGGATGGCGTTGTACGAGAGACCGATGCGAGCGATGTCGAAGTCCACCAGCTCGGTGCGGTAGTTGTCGCGTGTGCCGAAGGTGACAGGGAGGCGGATCTGCCCCAGAGAGTGGGCAGCTCCACCACCCACTCCCGAGAAGGGCTTGCTGAGGCCGAGCCGCTCGACTGGCACGTGGAGGAGGCTGAAGGGTTCTACAGAGAGCAAGTTGAGGCCAACACCACCGTCGATGAGGGTCTTGGTGATGGCCATGTTGCAGATGGTGGGCGTGAAGAGCATCAGGAGCATTCCGGAGTCGGCGGTGGAGTCGGGGTGGTCTTCTGAGCCGAAGGTGAGGTCGGCCTCTGGCGCAGTCCAACCCGGCGGAGTCCCCGGGCACCTGGAGGTGCCCCGATCTGATGGAGGAACGGCTTGGCGTGGCGGTCTGATGCTGGTGCTTGAGAGCCGCCCAACACGGCCGCGACTGCGTGGTGCGCCGGCACCGCGTAGCGAGCGGCGAAGAGGTCGCGGAGTTCACCCCATGGGGCCACCGTGGATCCAGGGAGGCCGAGCAGCCAGGCGCGCGGCTCGCCGGCGAGGGCCATGGGGAACCATCTGGCCATGGAGAAGATGGAGCGACGGAGCAACGAACTGATGGAAGGGAAGCTACGGCGCACCCCTACCTGGCGCGCCAAATGTCGGATGTGGGGTTCCGGAAAACCCTTAAGGTTCAAACACTGGGGTGCGCGCGAAGTCTTTTCCTCCCACCGATCTATGCCCTAGCTCTCTAAGATCTCACGGACAAACTCGACGAACTCACAACATAGAAAGACACAAGATTTATACTGGTTCGGGCCACCATTGTGGTGTAATACCCTACTCCAGTGTGGTGGTGGTGGATTGCCTCTTGGGCTGATGATGAACAATACAAGGGGAAGAACAACCTCCTCAGGTTGAGGTGTTCTTGTGCTTGGCTAACTTGTGTGGGTGAGAGTGGTCTCTCTCCGTCCTTCTGCTCTCGTCCCTTGTTCTCGTCTGTCGTCCCCCCTGCGGGGTGGTGGCTAGCTCTACTTATATAGGCCCCGGTCCTCTTCCCAAATATTAAGCGGGAAGGGATCCAACAACGGTGGGAAAATTTGAAGGGGGACAACTAGTACAATCCATCCTGACAAAGGTGGTCTCCGCCTGCAAAAGGCTCTGGTGGTGACGCTGTCTTGGGCTCCACGATGACCTCCGTCTTTCAGTCCTTCTGGTATTGGTCTTGTTGCACCCTTTTCCTGATGCCTCGGTACTCCTCGCCTGTGCTGGCCTCCTTAGCACCAAAGAAAACCAAGGAAGCTGCGCGTGCTGGCGCCCGCCGGGCGCCTGCCTGGTGTCTATCGTCACGGCTCACGTCAAGAGAGCCTCGTGAGGTTTGCCTCGCCTTAATATCTTCGCTCCTCGTGAGCCTACCTGACTAGGCCACTCCAGAGGAGGTCTCGTGTCATCCGCCTCGCGAGGCTTGGCCCCTCGCGAGGGTCTTGGATGCCTTGTTGATGAAGATGGGCCGTACGGCCTGCTGGCTTAGACACGCCGCGGGCCGCAGGCAGGCAAGTCTGGGGACCCCCGTTCCCAGAACACCGACATGCATGATGATTTCAATGATGCTCATATAGAAGTAAAGAATTGAAAAACAAAGATAGCATCATGACTAACATTGTCATAGCCCTAGAATTTTCTTGCCATTAGTTGCCTTAAAGCATCCATGCATCATGTTAACTTTTAAATTAAAGTTGAAATGAGGATGTTGAAACCCTAGCACTAAATGAATTCAACTAGGTTCAAATAAACAATATTTTCAATGAACCCAAAATGCCTTTGAAAATATTCATGATTTTTGATAAAGGTGAAAACCTCGGCCAAAAATGATGCCAATATTTTTAGGCCATTCTGGATTTTTGAATAACCCATATTGTATTTGAATTGGGGCAGTTAAATACTATTAATATTTTTAAATGCTCAAACAATTCTGAAAATAGTTAAGGGCCTCTATAATAATTAACTTAATGCCCACAATTATTTTCAGGATTTATTAAAATGATTTGGGTTATAAACTAAATCAAAACAAAATAACAAGAATAGAAAACAGAACATAATTTATGAAAAGACAGAAACCTCACCTGGGCTTCTTACCTGTAGCAGCAGCCCACCTGGCCAGGCCACCTGGCGGCCCAGTTGGCTGGCCTAGCCCTGCCAGCGCTGGCCACCATCTTCAACCTCCTGCCAATAGGCAGGAGGGCGTGTGCTCGCCGCACGCCGGCACGCGCCGGCCACCTCCTGCTTCCGCCGCTGCCCTGACGCGTCTGGATGATGCCACGCTTGGAGTTGACTCTCTTCTAAACCCACTTTCACCAATATAATCATCATAAATAGAAGGCATGCAATAATCATAATAAATTTGTTCACCAAAATTAGGGGGACTAAAAAGATCATCTTCAGCAAACATAGCATGCCCAAGCTTGTAGCTTTGCATATCATTAGCATCATGGATATTCAAAGAATTCATACTAGCAACATTGCAATCATGCTTATCATTCATGGATTTTATGCCAAACATTTTATTGAATTCTTATTTTATCAATTGAGCACAATTTTCTGATCCATCATTTTCAAGAAAGACATGATAAAGACAAAGAATACGAGGCAACGTCAATTCCATTTTTTGTAATTTTCTTTTATAAACCAAACTAGTGATAAAACAAAAAAAACTAAAAGATTCAATTGCAATATCTAAAGATATACCTTCAAGCACTCACCTCACTGGAAACGGAGCCAAAAAATAGTTTGATGTCTACTACACAACTTATTCTTATAGACTCGTGTTGGGCCTCCAAGCGCAGAGTTCTGTAGGACAATAGCAATTTCCCCTTAAGTGGATGACCTAAGGTTTATCAATCTGTGGGAGGCGTAGGATGAATTTGGTCTCTCTCAAACAACCCTGCAACCAAATAAAAGAAATCTCTTGTTTCCCCAACACACCCAATACAATGGTAAATTGTATAGGTGCACTAGTTCGGCGAAGAGATGATGATAAAAGTGTTGTATGTATAGTAGATACAGGTATTTGTAATCCAAAAATAAAAAAACAGCAAGGTAGCAAGTGATAAAACAAAGTACAAACGGTATTGCAATGCTTAGAAACAAGGGTTAGGGTTCATACTTTCACTAGTACAATCCCTCAACAATGGTAACATAATTGAATCATATGGTAATCCCTCCATGCATGACAGAGAGTCACTCCAGAGTTCTTATCTAGCAGAGAACATAAGAAAAAATTGTTTGTAGGGTATGAAACCACCTCAAAGTTATCTTTTCCGATCAATCTATTGAGCTATTCCTATAAGTGTCACAAGGAGCCCTAGAGTTCATACTAAAATAACACCATATGATACACATCAGCCAATTCTAATGTCACCTAGATACTTCAATGTCATCACAAGTATCCGTGAGTTGATTATTTGACATGCATCAAAACAACTTCAGATTCATAATATCCAATCCAACACAAAGAACTTCAAAGAGTGCCCCAAGATTTCTACCGGACAAAGTAGGACAAAAACGTGCATGAACCCCTATGCATAGATTACCCCAATTTTACCTCCGGAATCCACGAGTTGAGTGCCAAAACATACATCAGGTGAGTCAACAGAACACTGTAACATCCAGATGTTCGGAATGTTTAGGATTTTTTTTCCAACAATCAGGACGAGAAAATTACATTGATTTTATTTGTTGACAAGGCTTAAATTGAACTTTTATAATTAGAAGATTTATTTTGATGTACTGCCAACTTAAAATAAATTTGAGTTTACTTCTTTTCTTTTAGTCGAGTTTATTTTTCTCTTCTCTGACAAATTAAATTATGCGCGTTTGTACTTTTTGAACTTCATTTGATTTTTGTTTGAGGTTCTATTTTCTTAGATTTCCTTTTCAGAAAATCTAATTCATTTCCTCTCTCAAACTCTCGAATGAATTCTTAGACCCAATTTATCTTCCCCTTTCCTTGTAGTATATTTTTGGATGTGCACCGAATGAGCCAAACCATTTCTCTCTTGTTTTATTTCCTTTCTCTCTTGTGAGCTTTATCCTGTTTCATCACGTGAGTACAACCTACCTTCTTTGTTTTAAAATTTCTCATTGAACCGAGTGGGCCAAGCTCATCTGTTTTATTTTTGTTTTGTTTTTCCCATGTCTCCTAGCTAGTGAACTCCTCTTCTCCTCTGTAAGCTCACAAACCTACAAACAAAAGAAATGTCAACAGCCACCACCTACAATTATAGAAAGGAAACTGCTCCACCCTCCTTTAATTCCCTCTCCACTTGCCTATCTTCTAGCGCCAGGCCCCATGCACTTCCTCTCCTCCTACACCAGTACGGAGAAGATCAAACTTACAACTATGAATCTGCCCCTCCTCTAACTTCCCTTATATCTCATCCCTTTCCAAAACTGAAGGAACCATTCTGCACGCCTCCAACTCCTCTTCCACTTCGCTAGTCTCCCTGCCCTCTCCCCTCTCTGTCTCAAGAACCTCTCTCAAAGAATGGTGCTCCTTAGACGCCGATGTTCGTTACCGTTGATGCAGGGCATCTCCATCCAAACCCTTGTGCCAGAAGATTCTCCTGCAGACGACGAATCCATCCAGAGAAGAAGGAATGTGTTCCGTCAACTACACACGAAGAATTCCACATGTCCGTGTACACTATTCATCAAGTTTGTCACACCGTTCCGTTAAATCCGGTGAGCCACTGTTCAATTCCTTTTGCACGCATGCTCAACATCGTCCAGAGTACCTCCTAGACATCTTACTCCATCCATTCGTCATTGTTGGCCACGCACATGACGGGGCCATGCCGCTACTACTGCTCGGGGTGATGTCGCCGTTGCTCAAGAGACTCCATCATGTACATCTTGTTCGCATCGCGTGCACAAGCATGCCAACGTCTTCTACCACACCATTGAACAGCTACATCGATGGTGCATCAAGCAACTCAACATCTTGTTATGGCATCGTCCTCTTCAACCTCTCTTTGGTTAGTCATCATCCAACTCCGTTCACACAAATGCTTTACTTTCTACATCCTATCCCCTAGACGAGCCCAGCTTCGGTACAACCCCCCTCGCAATACGTATAAAGGGTAATATAGACATTTCGCAATTTGTATCTACTTTTGTAGTAACAACATATACGCCGGCCATCATACTTGGGCCAACCCATTTTGGGGTGGCGTGCGATAAAAAATAGCGAAAAACGATTACACAGGCTGGGAATCGAATCTCCGACCACTTAAAACATTAAGAGAGTCCACAACCACAGCGCCAGCGTGCTGTTGGTAGACATTCCAAAGCTAGGCGCATTAACTAAGTTACGGGTTGGGAATTTTAAAAAGATTTTAAAAACACTTTGTGAACTGGTCATTTTATCATTATTTCTTTTTATTTATTTTCCTTTCCCTGTTACGTTTCTTCTTTCTTTTTCAAAAAATGGTCACGCTTTCAAATGTTGCCCAGAATTTTAACATGTTCGTTTTTTCCAAATTTTGTTCATAAATTTAAAATTATTTGCATTTTTGAAAATTGTAAGGTAATTTCAAAAAAAATTGTGTCTTTAATTTTTCTTTCAAAATGCCAAAATGCGATTTTTTTGAAAAGCACAAACAAAATTGTGAAAACAAACATTTTCCAAGAGCATGGACAAAAAATTAAATTCCAAAACATTTTTCAGAAACGAGATTAAATATATGATATCAAAAAAGTGTTCTAAATTTGCTGGAACATTTTTTTTATTTGTGAAAAAAATGAAAATGAGAATTTTTTAAATTCCGATCAAATTTCAATAGTCGCTTGATAGGAGTGATGCAGGCCCCATGCCAAGTTGTTTTGGTTTTCGACAAGTTTTGTATTTTCTCGGGTTTTCTTGATAAGAAAATGCAGAAAAAAGGCTAGACATGTCGCAACTTGCATACGGTGTCGAGAATTGTTCAAACATGGCATGGATGCCTATGAGGGGCATGGCCACCTGGTGGCAAAAGCTGGGATCATTTTAAGGATGTACACAAATAGACCATGTTGAACAAAGTATGTTCTGGGGGGCAGGAGGCTTCGTCCGAGAGCATGTTATTTCTCGACATCCTTGAAATTACTCCAATTTTTTCAAGGGCCTCGTATGACTAATTCAAGGCATCGTAAAAAGTTGTTTGGGTTTTCGACAAGACTTGCATTTCCTAGAGTTTTCTTGATGAAAAATGACAAATAATGAAAGAACATGTGGTAACGTGCATACGGTGTCGGAAATCATTCATACCAGATATGGATGCCTAACATGGGCATGCCCATTTGCTTACAAAAGTTGGGGGTAGTCTTAATATTTCCAAAGAAATACCATGTCCAAAGAAATAGAAGACGCTGAGATCATTTATCCATACCCTAAAATATACCAGTTAGATGAGTCTATTTGTAATTCCCGTCATTATCACTCAACATAAACATTTTATTTTTTCCTAACAATTTCCTGAAATTTGTCAACAATTTTGGAATTTCAAAGTGTGTATGAAAATTTTACTAACTTGAACACTTTTTTCCACTTTGAAAAAATGTTTGTGTTTGTGTTTTTGTTTTCCAATAATGCTCGCCATTTTGAAAAAGTGTTTGCATTTTTAAAATGTTTGGAAATGTAAAAAAATTCATGTTTTCAGGAAAATGTTCACAAATTGATAAATTATTCATCTTTTTATAAAAAATTCTTTAGTTCAGAAAAATGATTACAATTCTGAAAAACTGTTCTCAAGATTAGAAAAATATTCACAAAATCGAAGTATTTTTCATAAAAAAGGTTCAGAAATTTGAAAAAAAAATCATGTTTCCAAAATAATTTTAAATTTTGAAAAGCGTTTCGTAGTTTTAAAAATATTTCAAAAGATGAAAAAAACATTAGTTTATTGAGCTATAAAAGACGCTTTAGCTAGAATGTCCGGCCCGGTTGCACAGTACAAAATTTGATCTGCTACAGTATTTCTAATAAAAAACACCTATAGTATGTCCGTTCTAGGTGATAAATAACTATGCTGCATAATTATCACAAAGCCGTCATGGTTGTGGTGGCTATTAGCAATTTTGCAACCTTGGAGGTTGTGTGTTCGAAGCCTAATAGTAGCACTATTTTTTTGGATTTTCAATCTATGCTACAGTACATAATCACTAATGGGCCGGCCCAAGGCAGACTCAAAATGGGACAGATCTCTGCGATGTTTGTTATGTACTTGTTTTATGTAGAGTTAGCCGAGATGTGTAGTGGGCACTACTACTGGTTAGTAGCACAGTTCATAACAGAACGTTAGTCTTGATCGCTAAGCCTTCCTTAGCCATGTCAACCAAAACTCTGTCACTTCATTGAATCCCCTCTGTTAGCTTCCTATCATGCTATCTCATTTCAAATCTCCATCTTGATCAATATCTTGCTACCCATCCACTCTTAATTTGGTTTCGATGTTATTTGGATTTACTATTGTTTTGGTATTTATTTGTTTTTCCTTTTGCTATCGTTAGGACGAGTAGGAAGTGACGGTGTTGGACAAGGACATAACAGGTTACTGAAGAAGGACTCAACAACGAAGGCATGCCTCCTTCTTTGATCATGCTTATCCTATGCTTTACAAAAATGCATTGTGTTTTATCTTTACTATATGCACGCCATTTTAATTCTTGTAGCTAGCGTGTCGATTGACACCTTACCTTGATCTGCTTGTCGCCTATTCGTTTGACACCTGAGTAGAAGTACATAATTTCGGTAGAGTAGAAATGCTTAGCCATGCTTATCACCCTCTAGGTGCTTTGTTGACTGACCTCTAAGTCATTGAAAATTGAAACTTAATGATGATCTAGGCCAGTTGGCCCTTGTTGATCTCCTCTACTCTCTTCTTCTCTGGGTGAAACTTACCATCTGAATACTGGCGCGGGTGACAGCTGAATCAAGGATTGAAGGAGCGATTGACTTCCCTTGAGAGGTTGAAGGGGGCAATCGGTCGTCCATGCCGCATGAGGCATAATAAGTATTGGGTTTGAAGATTGTGATAATAGTACAGCCACATGCTATATGGGCAGTGGCTTGGTCAAGTAAGCCAGTCAGCCTTAGGTGTCGATGTCGCCGTACCACAGATGGGACACCCTCCTTGTGAGGAGTATCCTCGGCACAGATGGGGGGACCGGTTTGAGTACGTACTCTCAGTTCCATGCGCCAGACCCGATGGGCATGTCACATCTTTTGGGGATCTAGTCCAAAGACCTCGTCACAATCTCCCTACCAGTATACAAAATGGTGTACTATGCTAGCGATGGCTATTGGCAACTGTCGGTGTCAAAACCGGCGGATCTCGGGTAGGGGGTCCCGAACTGTGCGCCTAGGATCGATGGTAACAGGAGACAGGGGACACAATGTTTACCCAGGTTCGGGCCCTCTCTATGGAGGTAAAACCCTACGTCCTTCTTGATTGATATTGATGAATATGAGTGTTACAAGAGTGGATCTACCACGAGATCGTAATGGCTAAACCCTAGAAGTCTAGCCTATGTGGGTATGGTAGTCAATATATGATGCCCTTTCCGGACTACCCCCTTCAGTTTATATAGACACCGAAGGGATATAGGGTTTACATGGAGTCGGTTACATAAGAAGGAATCTTAGTTCGCCAAGCTTGCCTTCCACGCCAAGTAGAGTCCAATCCGGACATGGTGCAGTCTTCGGCCTTCATGTCTTCATAGCTCATCAGTCCGGCCAATGGATAACAGGCCGGACGCCCAAGGACCCCTTAGTCCAGGACTCCCTCAGTAGCCCTCGAACCAGTCTTGAATAACGAGGTGCTCGGCACACATACTGTCTTCGACATTGCAAGGCGGGTTCTTCCTTCGACGATCTCCATGTATGTATTCGGCCATTAATCCAATGTCGCCTCCTTGGCTTCCTCGTGTTGAATAGTCTTTGTCCTCCACGTGTCAAGTGAATGTGGAAAGTCAGGGTATTTTTGCGAATAACACCCCCTTCATGCGAGGAAGAGCGCCTATTTAAAGAGATTGGACCCCAGATCCATTCAGCGCTACATAGAACAAATCCCCAGAGACTGCTTTAGGAGAAACCATTTCGGCATGGCTAATGCTCCCAGCTCCTCCGCTTGTCCCGGCCCAGAGAAAGGCGAGTGGGAGAGGTGTTCCGTGTCTCATAGCCATTTGACAAAGTTGCAAACGCAGGGGTTCCTTCCCCATGCAGATCTAGTCCCTGTTTGATCAGGGCTAGCTTCCTTCAATGAGGGGACTCAGGCAGAGGACTTCCCCAATCCGTCCGGGGGGAGCGAGTGTGTTTTGTCCCCTACCTGCTAAGAGGCGTCGGATTTCCAATCCATCTGTTCCTCCGAGGGCTTCTGGAATATTACGGCCTCCAGTTGCACAACTTCACTCCAGCCTCTATTCTGCACATTGCGAGCTACGTCGCTTTATGTGAACTTTTCCTGGGCGTCGAGGCTCACTTTGAGTTGTGGAGGAAGCTATTTTTTCTCGTCCCGCGCAATCACGAAGGGTCAATATTTGAAGTGGGCGGAGCCGAAGTGTGGCGTGTCGCTGATACCGGATATCCATCCGGCACACCAAAGAAGGCACCTGATGAACGACCCTCCGAATGGTTTTATATAGAGGACATTGCGCTTCCTGACCCGATTCGAAAGGGTCTTCCCGAATTTGCTTGTGTCCCGTTGAAGAAACGCCACAGTTGGTGTCCCCGGAGTCTTGAAGAGGAAAACGACGCGGAGGTTCGTCAGCTGATGAGCAGGATAAGAGAGCTCACTCAGTCCGGACTCACAGTAATCGAAGTTATGGCGATTTCCATAGCCCGAGGGGATCAACCTCTCCAATACAGAGGGCTTCCCATGTGGCACTATATTGGGGAGGACGACGCTTCTCGTTGCGGCCGGAAAGGTCCGGATACCCCTGCAGCTTTGGCTAAGATATTAGCCGAACTGTTCAAAGGGGAGGAAAAGGAATTTCTCCGCATCAAATCTAGAGACGGGTACTCTATGTATAACCCTCCCAGCTGGGTAAGGACCGACCCCTCCGCTTTTTACTTCTTCCATCTCCAAATTGCTTGTGATAAACTTCTAGCTTGTTTGCTTATGACAGCACTGGCGAAAGATCACCGAGGGATTTTATAGTCTCGCCCCACAGCCGGAGGACCACAACCAGGAGCTAGATCCTGGGTTCGAAGAGGACACAGATATATTTTGTGGTGCTTACGGAGGGAGTGTTCTACCAGACCAGCTACGACGGCACGGAAGTGGCCATTACCGTAGACTATCCAGGCCTTCTTCCTGCTTCTCGGGTAAATAATTAAGAAATCACCCTCTCTAAAAGAGTGCTCTTACTCCATCTCACCCATCACACCATATCGTGCTTCACAGGGGAGACATTCGGCGGCTTCGAAGAGATCGGCTTCCATGCCGGACAATCCTTCCAAGAGGAAAGCAAATGAAGACACGGCCGCGCCTTCATCGAAGAGGTATGAATTCGCCAACCTGCCCCTGAGCAGTCACATCCAACCATGACCTTCCCGTTTTCCATTTGCCAGGAGGAAGGCGCGCCAGACTTTATCCGGGGGTCCGAGTGGCCGTACTTCCCGTAGCCAGGATTCAAATCCCGCTGTGAAGACGGGGGTTGATGTAGGGGCGACGCCAAAATGTCCCCCAGCCGAGGATTCGGATGATGTATCGGTCACCAACTCGGAAGTGGAGAGTGCTATGAATCATCGGCGCCGCCGGGCCATTTTACAAGATCCAAGTTTTTCGAAAGAGTCGTTTAACGCCTTCAACGCAGCTGATGCGTACATCGAGGCTGCTCGAGATGGGATTAGCAGGGCCACAAAGCAGCATCTGAAAGATGTGTTGGTAAATTCGCTATGTCTGATTACAACAACCATACGCCAGTAGCCCCCGAGACTTAAAGGAGTTGAATCAACTGATTTAAGGATCAATGTATAACCAGGTTCTTACAGAGAAGAAAACCCAGCTGGCTCAGGAGCTAGAAAAGTGTTAGCGCGAGCTGCTTGCTACTAACGCCGAACTGGAGAAATACAAGGCATCTCTACGTAATATTTTCCTCCATCAGAAATTCATAAGGCTACACCGATAGTGTGAATCTGGGTTCTAATTTTTGTGTTGGGTTGTTTAGACCAAGTACAAGAGCAGCTGGACGCCGCTCGAAGCGAAGAACACGGAGCCAAAAAACTGCTAGCAGCGGGCGAGCGTGTATTGACAAAGGTCGTTGAAGAGAAAAAGAAACTCCAAGATTCAAACATCAACTTAGGCGAAGAACTAAAGGATGTGCGAGCGCAGCTAGCCGACTCTGTGAAGGAGAACAAAAAGCTCCGAGGCGGCATATTCAGCATGTGGTCGCTTTTGTCTTACAATAGTTTGGAGGTAACGATAGCTGATATAGCTGTAATTGCAGGTTTGTTGACGATCCGCCCCGAAGAGGAAGTGTTTGGATCATCAAATGATCTCCTGCAGGAGCTGTTACAGTTGCACGAGCAAGCTCGGCAGGCTATGCGGAGTGTAGCCAAGGCTTTATGGCCATCCGACTCCCCTCCAGGAAGCATGGACAAGCTGGTAGAGCTGTTCAAGGGAGCGCGGGGGCGTATCCGGCTGTGGAAGATATCTGCCTGCCACGAGGGTGTGCGAGAGGCCTGGGCCATGGTGAAGACGCGCTATACCAAGATGGATCCTAATCACGTGGCTCGTGTCGGGCCGGTAGGGCCGAATGGGGAGGAAATTCCCTGTATTATAGTATATGACCAAGTAGAGGTGGCCGCCAAATATTCTCAACAGGATTGTAAGTTAGACTGCCTGTTGGAAAGTCTAGAGGAAGAGGTGTTCGAGTCCAAGTGACTTTGTACTTTTCCTCATCTAGTTGAATTGTATATCATTTTTCATGGCAGACCTTTTCGCTTCAACCTCCGAACTCTAAGGTGCGGAGTGTTTCTGAATACCGTCGTGGCCGAATAGGCCATGGTATGCTTGGAAAACTGGGTGTAGGGGTCATAGTTGCTTGAACAGACAAGTTGTATCCGGCTAGCTATATTATATTACATGGATATCATAAGAAACATCTTCCAGATAGAATAGTTCCATTAAGGGTTCCTTTCCCTGGGTGTGCATGCATTTAATGTACATGTCGGAATTGTGATGCAAGCACCACAGCTCGTATAACTTCTGGGGGTGCACAATAGAGTGAGTTTAGAAAACATCTTTAATTCACCCACCGAATATTCCCTTAAGAACGCTAGCTTTCGGCTTCACCCAGTCTGAGGTACACATCCGGATGACCCGGCAGTAACAATCGCAGAGGTGCTCCCTTTATGCCCTAGCCGAACTAACAAGAACGTAGGGCATAAGCACAAGAGCCAGACAACCTAGCTTGGCCAAACCTTAAGTCATATCGATGCATATAGTGGCGAAGAAAATGTACATATGGAAAAAACTCATATGTGAGGAGCTTGATGCTCAAGGAATGACAAGAACTTCTGTCCGAGAAGCCCCCAGGTACAAGTGGCGTACATGTTTAAAGATGTATCTGTCGATGGTGTGCGGTCTAGCCGTACATAAAGCTTTTAAAGCGAGAAAATGAAAGTAATGGGAAAAGAGAGAGAAAATAATGGAAACTATAGGGGAGGAGGAGACGAACAATGAGTTTAGCGCTAGGCGTAGAATCTCCGGAGTCTGGCCGCATTCCAGGGGTTCGGCTCGAAGCGATTGTCTGATGCATCGCGAAGACGGTATGCTCCTCCGGTGAGAACTTCGTCAATTATGAAGGGACCCTCCCATTTGGGCTTGAGTTTGTCCTTTTTCTTCTCCGGGAGGCGTAGAACGAGTTCGCCGACGTTGTAAGTCTTGGCCCGTACTTCTCTGCTTTGATATCTTCGAGCCTGCTGTTGGTAAACTGCTGAACGAGCTTTTACGACATCGTGTTCCTCCTCCAGGGCATCTAGGCTGTCCCGCCGATCGAGCTCGGCTTCTCTCTCTTCGTACATACGCACTCTAGGTGAGTCGTGAATAATATCGCAGGGCAATACGTCCTGTGCACCATACACCATGAAGAAAGGTGTGTATCCGGTAGTACGGTTGGGCGTGGTTCGTAGCCCCTAGAGTACGGAGTCGAGCTCCTCAACCCAGTGTTTGTATGATTCTTTCAAAGATCGCACTAGTCTGGGCTTGATGCCGCTCATAATAAGACCGTTGGTGCGTTCTACTTGACCGTTGTTTGTGGGTGGTAGACTGAGGCGTAATCGAGTTTATACCCAGAGTAGTGCACCAGGTTTTTACCTCGTTGGCTGTGAAATTGGAGCCATTGTTAGTGATGATGCTGTGTGGGACACCATAACGGTGCACAACATCGGATATGAAGGCTATCACCGGGCCGGACTCAGCCGTTTTGACTTGTTTAGCCTCTATCCACTTAGTGAATTTGTGCGCCATAACCAGCATATATTTTTTATTATGGCTTCCCCCTTTAAGGGGTCCAACAATGTTGAGTCCCCAGACAGCGAAAGGCCAAGTGATGGGGATTGTTTGTAGGGAAGTGGGGGTCATATGGCTTTGATTGGCAAAGAGTTGGCATCCGACGCAATGTTGGACAAGGTCCTGTGCATCCGCTCGGGCCTTCGGCCAATAAAACCCTATACGGAAGGCCTTGCTAACAAGGGCCCGAGCTGCGGCGTGGTGACCGCCGAGTCCGGCATGAATTTTAGCCAAGAGCTGCCGCCCCTCTTCCTTGGATATACATCGTTGAAGGACTCCGGTGGCGCTTTTCTTGTAGATTTCTCCATCATGAACCTTGTAGGCCTTCGAACGCCGGACAATGCAGAGGGCCTCATTCTGGTCCACAGGAAGCTCCTTATTATTAAGGTAGGCCAGGAAGGGTTCGGTCCATGGGGCAATGACTACCATGATGAGATGTGTCGATGGTGTTATGTCGATGTTTCCGGGATCTGGGGTTATGTTTGGGTCCGGACTATTGTTTCCGTTTCCCCCTGCCACACCACGGATGGCTTGAAGAGCCTTTCCAGGAAGGTATTAGGTGGGACGGGGTCGCGTTTAGCGCCAATACGAGTAAGAACATCGACCGCTTGATTATTTTCTCGAGCCACGTGATGGAACTCGAGCCCTTCGAACCGGGCCGACATTTTTATGACTGCATTGTGATACGCTGCCATCTTCGGATCATTAGCGTCAAAATCTCCATTTATTTGAGATATTGCAAGGTTTGAGTCCCTGCGCACTTCTAGGCGTTGTATGCCCATGGAGACAGCCATCCGGAGACCATGCAATAAGGCCTCATATTCGGCTGCGTTATTAGAGTCTGTGTATATTATTTGTAGAACATACTGGACGATGTCTCCGGTGGGGGACGTTAAAACGACACCCGCTCCTAACCCTGCCAGCATTTTGGAGCCTTCGAAGTGCATGACCCAATTGTAGTATGTGCCGTACTCTCTAGGGAGTTCGGCCTCTGTCCATTCGGCGATGAAGTCAGCCAGAACTTGGGATTTGATAGCTTGGCGTGGTTTGTATGTGATGTCAAATGGCAAGAGTTCCATGGCCCATTTGGCAATCTTGCCCGTAGCATCGCAGTTGTTTATAATGTCGTTGAGTGGTACTTTGGAGGCCACCGTGATCGAACACTCCTAGAAGTAGTGACGGAGCTTTCGGGATGCCATGAAGACCGCGTATGCTACTTTTTGATAATGAGGGTACCGGGATTTGCATGGTGTAAGGATATTAGACACGTAGTATACTGGCTTCTGAAGCGGGAATTTATGTCCGTCCTGTTCTCGTTCAACGACGAGTACGGCGCTCACCACCTGATGTGTTGCCGATATGTATAATAACATCGGTTCACCGGCGTTTGGTGTGGCCAGGATTGGATTGCTCACAAGAAGGGTTTTTATTTCTTCTAGTCCGGCTGTTGCCGCGCCCGTCCACTCGGAGTGGTTGGTTCGCCGTAGAAGGTGATAGAGTGGCAGTGCCTTTTCTCCCAATCTGGAGATACAGCGGCTTAGAGCTGCCACGCAACCTGCAAGTTTTCGGACTTGTTTAAGGTCTGTTGGCTTAGCCAATTGTGACAAAGCTCGGATTTTGGATGGGTTTGCTTCGATTCCCCTATTGTAGACGATGAAGCCCAGCAGTTTTCCGGCAGGGACGTCGAAGACACACTTTTCCGGGTTGAGCTTGATGTCGTACGCCCTGAGGTTGTCGAAGGTAAGACGTAAGTCGTCTATTAGTGTTTCCATGTGCTTGGTTTTGATGACGACGTCATCAATGTAAGCTTCTACTGTTTTGCCGATCTGTTTCTCCAGGCATGTTTGAATCATGCTTTGATATGTGGCACCGGCGTTCTTGAGCCCAAAGGGCATGGTATTGAAGCAGAATGGCCCGTATGGGGTAATGAATGCTGTTGCAGCTTGATCGGATTCTTTCATTTTGATTTGATGGTATCCGGAGTATGCATCAAGGAAACACAATGAGTCGTGTCTTGCGGTGGTGTGAATGATTTTATCAATGCGGGGGAGGGGGGAGGGATCCTTAGGGAAGGCTTTGTTGAGGTCTTTGAAATCGACGCACATGCGCCAGGATTTGTCCTTCTTTGGTACCATCACCAGGTTTACCAGCCAGTCCAGATGTTTGATTTCTTGAATGAATCCGGCCTCGATGAGTTTGGCCAGCTCCTCCCCCATGGATTGTCGCTTGGGTTTGGAAAAGTGCCACAGTGTTTGCTTAACCAGTTTAAACCCCTTTAATATATTGAGGCTATGTTCGTCCAGCTTGCGTGGGATCCCTGGCATGTCCGAAGGGTGCTAGGAAAATATGTCCTAGTTTTCACGTAGGAATTCTCGTAGTGCGGCGTCAACTGTTGGGTTTAGTTGAGCTCCGATGGATGATGTCTTCTTGGGGTCCGTTGGGTGGACCTGGAATTTGACTATTTCCTCTGCCGGTTTGAAAGAGGTGGATTTGGGGCGTTTGTCGAGGATCACGTCGTCCCTGTCCACTGTGGAGCGTAGTGCGGTTAATTCTTCGGTCGCGAGGGCTTCGGATAGCGCTTCCAGGGCTAAGGATGCGGTTTTGTTTTCAGCGTGGAGTGCTATATTCGGATCACTGACGAGAGTGATTATACCGTTTGGTCCGGGAATTTTGAGCTTCATATATCCGTAGTGAGGTATAGCTTGGAAGCGTGTAAAAGCATCCCGCCCCAACAGGGCATGATATCCGCTGCTGAAAGGGGCCACCTAGAAAGTTATTTCTTTGGACCGATAGTTCTCTGGTGATCCGAATACCACGTCAAGTGTGATTTTGCCCGCGCACCCCGCCTCTTGACTAGGAATAATTCCCCAGAAGGTTGTGTTCCTTTGTTTGATGCGACTCCTGTCTATTTCCATTTTATGGAGTGTGTCCTCATAAATGAGATTTAGTCCGCTGCCGCCGTCCATGAGGACCTTGGTGAGTCGGAACCCATCCACGATGGGGCCGAGGACTAACGCGGCTGGTGCTCGTGTTGTTCTGTACTTTGGTTCGTCACCGGTGTTGAATATTATAGCCGTGTCGTTCCATGGGTTTATTACAGCAATTTGGCATACTTCGTTGAGCTTGCGAAGTGCCCTTTTGCGCTTGTTATTTGAAGTGCATGTCTCGAAGACTGTCAATACTCTTGGGTCATCTTCTTCTGGGGGTGTTGTTTTGGGGCGTCCTTTATAAGGATGTCCTCGCCGCTCTTGGCTACCTGTCGTAGTATCCAACATGCTCTAAGGTTGTGGGTTGCCACGGTATCTGTTGTTGTATGTATTTTGCATGGGCCATCGAGCCACCCTTCCAGAACAGTGCCTTGCCGTGTAGTGGCTTTGTGTTTTTTGACTGTTGGCTATTGGCAACTGTCGGTGTCAAAACCGGCGGATCTCAGGTAGGGGGTCCCGAACTGTGTGCCTAGGATCGATGGTAACAGGAGACAGGGGACACAATGTTTACCTAGGTGCGGGCCCTCTCTATGGAGGTAAAACCCCGTCCTGCTTGATTGATATTGATGAATATGAGTGTTACAAGAGTGGATCTACCACGAGATCGTAATGGCTAAACCCTAGAAGTCTAGCCTATGTGGGTATGGTAATGAATATATGATGTCCTTTCCAGACTACCCTCTTCGGTTTATATAGACACCGAGGGGATCTAGGGTTTACATGGTGTCGGTTACATAAGAAGGAATCTTCGTTCACCAAGCTTGCCTTCCACGCTAAGTAGAGTCCAATCCGGACACGATGCAGTCTTCGGCCTTCATGTCTTCACAGCCCATCAGTCCGGCCCATGGATAACAGGCCGGACGCCCGAGGACCCCTTAGTCCAGGACTCCCTCAGCAACAAGTCGGGATTGTGTTGTGTGGGTAAAGTGTACAACCTCTGCAGAGTGTAAAACTATTCGAATAGCCGTGTCCACGGTCATGGATGACACATGAATCTTTCTTGACATACATGACCTGTCTTTCTTATTCCCTCTTTGCCCCTATTCTTGGAACCTATGAAGGGCGTGAGTTGATTGAGGATCCTCACTTTGAAGGCAGTTGTTCTTGAGATAAATCAATGTTTTTATCAATTTTTTTATCCAACTGCTATGTTATTTCAAACAAAATTAACTTTTATGCAAATGAGCCATACAACCTTCCTTTGAAGCCACTTGTAGCTATTAGGACCTTCTCTGAGGGAGGCATGTTGAGTATGTAATGTACTTATGGCAATAATTTCGTTAACAATAGAGTTCTATGAAGATGAACGTGATGACTACAACTACTATGGCGATCCGTAGGAGTGAGGTCACGTGGACTACATCGACTGCCTGTGGCTGAGATGGAGTCGCTACACATTGTATTTTTCGCTATTTTCTGAATGTAATAAATGTCATGAGACGGTTCACTAGGTACGTCTTGTGACAAATATACTATTTGTAATACCTTTTATGTATTGTGCAATGATATCATTTCGCTGTGTTGTCAACAATGATCCTGGGGTTGACAAATACACACAGGAGGGTCTGAAAGTTAATTCCAAGTTCTCACAAACACCCCATTGTCACCATGGGTATACGCATGCAAGACATACATCAAGTGTTCTCAAATCCATAAAAGTATTTGATCTAATAATAGTGAAACCTCAAAGGTAAAAACTCAATTCATCACAATGAGACAGGGAGGGGGAAACACCACATGATCCAACTATATTAACAAAGCTCACGGTACATCAAGATCGTGCCAAATCAAGAACATGAGAGAGAGATCAAACACGTAGCTACTTGTACATACCCCTAGCCTCGAGGGTGAACTACTACCTCCTCATCATGGTGGCCGCCGGGATGATGAAGATGGCATTCGGTGATGATTTCCCCCTTCACACTACTAGGAAAAGGCTAATTAGTGGCGCACCTGTTTTGGCCATTAATGGCACACTACAGGTGCGCCACTATCATCACACCGCTAGTAACTAATACTAATGGCGCACCCCTGGTGCGCCATTAGTATACCAGACAATAGTGGCACACCAAGGAGTGCGCCATTAGTATGTCAAACGGTGCGCCATTACTATGCCTCCTAGGGGGCCATATTTACCTTGTGCTCCGGGTTACTAATGACACACTTCTAGGTAGTGCGCCACTAGTGTGTTTATTGCAGTGCGCCACTAAAGTGCAGTGTGGTGCGCCACTAGTATGAATATTAGGATTTTTTTTCTTTTCTGATATTTGCACATGATACAAATATATTACTGCATAGAATATAGACAGCACAACATATAAACAACAGATTCATCGAATACAATAGAAGATAAGTCTCCCAATACAATTCATCATATTAGTCTCCGAATTCAAAAGACCGAACAAAGTTAGAACATTACAAGTCTCGAGACCGCGAGTAGCGAGTTTGTCTTCACATTACAAGTCGATATCGATCATCTAAACTACCATCACATAGAAGAGAGTTGCGGTCATCACGATGAGCATCATCGCGATGAAACTGGTCTTCATCCGGTTCCTCCTCCGCTCCCTCCTCTCTCCCGCTAAAATTCACGGAAAATTTCAGCATGAGCTTTGCTAAAAATAGGACATATGGAGTACCCGAATTTGCCGGAACGGAAGTTAATCGACATTCCGACAAACTCAAGGGCCTCTCGGGGTACCTGCAAAATCATTATCCAATGAAGGAATTGTGTCGCACACTGCTGCCTCACACTGCTGCCAAGATAATTATCGACATGCTGAACTGGTATTTCACGATGCATAGCTGAACAGTCTAACAACCAGAAATATATAACAAGAACTGCACCGCAACGATACAAAGAATATATAACAAGAATGCGCCTCAAATTAAAAAAACAGAAATTATGGAAAGCATGAGGGTTACACTATAATTATAGGAAAATTTACACTGTAATTAGGGGAAGTTTTATACTGTAATTACATATAAGAAGCATCAGGGTTACACTGAAAATTATGGGAAAACTTACACTCTACTTATATATAAGTAGCATGAGGGTTACACTGTAATTATGGGACAAATTACACTATAATTATAGTGTAAATTACACTCTAATACACTGTAAATACAAAAATTTAATCATGGAGATTACACTGAAAATATGGGCTAAATTACACTGACAAATACACTCAAAATATGGGATAAATTGCACTATAATTCTGGGGTATATTACACTGAAATTCATCAAAAGTTGCTAAGCTTACACTAAAATACATCTGCACTGCAGGGCTTGTACACACAAATTTAGTGAGATGATCTAACACTGACAAAATAAAGGAAACACCTACTAAACCAATATAGGGCTGAAAAACACATGGGGATTACTGTGAAAAACATCCAGTGAAAGGCACTAGAAAACCATATAGACACAGGAATAAAGCAGAGATGACTCATTAAATCTGATACATTGAGAAAACCCTAAACTAGGGAAACTAAACACCTGCATCTAACCTACCAGGAGGTAACTAAGCAAATTCAAGAACTACAACAACAACATGAACCAATACAGAGACCGCCTACTACTAAGTAGAAAACTAAACACATCAGAAACCATATTTGAGCAGGTAACTGAATCAAAACGCAGCTACATCTACATAGAAGGGCAAACAAATTCAGACAAAGGATATACCATTGGCATCTACATCTACATCACACCAGCCATCAGAATCAAACTACATCTAACAACAAAAAAGCAGGCGGAACAGACATCCAGCCACCAGGCTAGCAGAAAAGAAATCAACATGGGACTCAAATCCACCACTATATCTATGCACCTACAACTACCATCTACAACAAAAACACGAGGGGTATTCACCGCTACAACTACAGCCTCGCCTACTTCTACATCTACAGTGAAGGAAACAAATCAAGCACTAGACTAGGGAGAACTTCAACGAGGGAAGGGTGAGACGACCACAACCATCAGATGACCTTGAACAACCACCTACCAGCGCATGAACCCTAATCATTGCAGAGAAGGGCGGGATGAGTAGTACTAGTATGCATGAACCCTAATCATTGAACGCCAAGGGGTGGCTGGATGAGGACGGCGGCTCACAGTGAGGTCGGGGCGTGCTTGGAGGTCGTCGGTGTTGCAGGTCGAGGCGGCGGCAGAGGTGATGCCGACGGTGGTGGAGCGAGGCGATCCGGCGAAGGAGAGCTTCCCGGCTCCAGCTGGTGGTCCAGGAGGAAGAAGCAGTGGGCAGTGCACCTCGTCGGAGCGGGCGCGGGGGTCGTCGGAGCGGGTGCGGAGGGTCGTCGGCGGCGGTGGAGCAGGCGCGGGGATCTGGCGAGGGAGGGAAGGGGATCTGGGGAGGGAGGGAGGGGGGGGCGGGCGCGGCGGTCGTCGGAGCGGGCGCGGGGGTCGTCGGAGCGGGTGCGGGGGCTCATCGTCGGCGGCGGAGCGAGCGCGGGGATCTGGCGAGGGAGGGAAGGGGATCTGGCAAGCGATGGATAGAACACACGTACATTACCTAGAGGAGGAAGGTTAGTAATGGCGCACCATCTAGGGGTGCGCCATAAAAACAGTGATAGCAATGGCGCACCCACATCCGGTGCGCCATTAGTAACTTTTATTTTTATTTTTTGTCGCATCTAATAATTTTTTAGAAAACGAATATGAATATGAAACAGTAATCTTTTTTTATAAAACAGTGATAGCAATGGCGCACCCTCCTCTGGTGCGCCATTAGTAACTTATTATTATTATTTTTTGTTGAATCTAATAATTTTTTAGAAAATGAATATGAATATGAAACAGTAATATTTTTTTATAAAAACAGTAATAATTTTTTAAAAAATATCATAAAATTTCTTATTTGAAAATATTTATGAATATGAAAAAATATCATCAAATTTGTTATTTGAAAATATCATTAAATTTGTTATTTGAAAATATTTGAAAAAATATCATAAAAATTTGAAAACATTAACAATGGCGCACCTCTTAGGGGTGCGCCATAAGTACACTGATAGCAATGGCGCACCGCCTCCTGGTGCGCCATTAGTAACTTTTTTAAGTTGCATCTAATAATTTTTTAGAAAATTACAATCAAATTTGAAAACATTTATGAATGTGAAAAAATATCATCATATTTGTTATTTCAAAATATTTATGAATAAAAAATATCATCAAATTTGTTATTTTAAAATATCATCAATATTTATTTTTTGGATTTTAGTTGCATTCATTTGTGAATTGGTAAAACATTTATGAATATGAAAAAATATCATCAAATTTGTCAAATATTCATGAATTCAAAAAGTGCCCATGAAATTTAAAAATATTCATGAGTTCAAAAAATATTAACAAATTCAATACTTTTTGTGAGTTAGAAATTCAATACCATAATAAACATAAATAAGTATTCATGAGGACTAGAACAGAAAAAATATCATTTGAAAATGTCGAAATACAATCGAGAAATGAAGACTACGATTTAAATACAATCGATCTTAGCTAGCTATCTTTTCACAATCCTCTTGCCCTTCTTTTTCGCAAATGGAGTTCTTCTGTGGAACAGACGTCCTTTAGGTAGGGTGGTCCTGCTTCTTCTTGTGGTGTATGGCACTTCATTGTCGTCGTCATGTTCCATCTTCGGGTCGCCGTACTTGTCGAAGTCTTGCTCATTGGCAACTCCATCCATTCCGATGATCTTCCTTTTGCCTCTCCTCACGACAACACGACTGGGCTTTGACGGGTCAGTAATGAAGAACCATTGGAACACTTGGGAAGCCAGTACCCATGGCTCATTTTTCGCGGTGACGTTTGCACCCGCGGTCTTGGATTTGGCTTCGGGTATAACCATGGTGGTGAAATACCTGTCTTCTTTTAGGACGCTCTTAGCCCATCTGACACAGAACATCGGGACCTTCTTCCAGCGTAGCTCAGCTCCCAGATCTCCTCGATCCTTCCATAGTATCTGTCCTTGTCATTACCGATGTAGGATTCCATCGTTACCCTGGAGTTCTGATAACCATCGCTCTTCATGTCCTTGTCCTCGGTGTAGAATGTGTAGTCGTTGGTATCGTACGCCTCATAGGTCATCAGGTTGTGCTCGGCGCCCTATGACAAGGCGGATATGAGTTTTTCTTCCGCGGAAGAATCCTCATGTAAAGGGTACGACAGAAGCTTCTCCTTGAACCAACGCGTGAAACATGAGTTGTTATCTTTGATTATATCCCTGTCCGTCCTCTGTTGGCCTCGGTCATTGTACGTCTTCTCAATAAAGGTTTTGTGCTCTACCACCCAAGGATCGACCACGTCTATGTGTTGTAGCGCGACTAGGTTTGCTCTTTCAAAGTCGGCGAGTCGACCCTCGAAGTTGACATGCATTTCGCGGCGACCATCTCGGTGACCCCATCCAGCGAGCCTGCCGAGGTGCCTGTTGACGGGAAGACCAACGGGGTTCTCCATGCCTAGATAATTCGTGCAGTAGGAGATGCACTCTTCAGTCAGAAATCCCCTGGCTATGCTTCCCTCTGGATGTGACATGTTGCGAACGTATCCTTTGATGACACCATTCATCCTTTCGAATGACATCATGCTGTGCAGGAACGTCGGCCCGAGTTGGATGATATCCTCCACGATATGGACCAGCAGATGCACCATAACATCGAAGAATGCGAGTGAGAAGTGCATCTCAAGCTCGCATAGTATCACCACGATCTCTTCCTGTAGCCTTTTGAGTTGCCTCATGCCAACTGACTTCCAAGAGATGACATCAAAAAAGTTGCATTGGCCAAATAGCGTTTCACGGATGTGCACGTCCATGATCCCAGAGATTGCAACTGGAAGTATCTGCGTCATCAGCATGTGAAAGTCGTGAGACTTCATCCCACTGAACTTCTGCTTTGCTGAGTCTAGGTATCAGCTTATCTTCCCCGCGTAACCGTAAGGAAGTTTTACTCCTACGAGGTAGGTGAAAAACTGCTCGATCTCCTCCTGACTTAGAGTGAAGCACGCGGGAGGGTAGTCATTTCCGGTCTTCTTGGCCTTTTTGCCTTTGCGACGACTTTTCGTGTCCTTCTTCGCCTCATCATCATCATCATCATCATCATCATCATCATCATCATCAGCGTGAAGCTCCTCCCTGATGCCCATTGATTTCAAGTCTGCCCTTGCTTTCGGCCCATCTTTGGTCCTCTCTAGCATGTTGAGCAGGGTACCAAGCATACTCTCGCACACGTTCTTCGTGATATGCATGACATCAAGGCTATGAGGCACACGGTGGATCTTCCAGTACGGGAAGTCCCAGAAAACAGACCTCGTTTTCCATACCTTCAGCAGCGGCTCTGGCGCCTTTCGCTTCTTTCCCCGCTCCGGGCACTCTTTCCAATTTTTCAACAGCTCGTCTATTTCCTCGCCGCTCCTCATATGCGGGCGTCTTCGGGGTTCGGTTTCACCATCGAACAGATCCTTGCGTTTTCTCCATGGGTCATCATCGCGAAGCCACCTTCGATGTCCCATGAACACGGTTTTCGAAGACCCGGGATCTCTATCTAGCTGGCGATACGTCGTGTCATCCATGCACCTGGCGCATCCAGAAAATCCGTGGACTACCTGCCCCGCGACATATCCGTAATCGAGATAGTCGTGCACCGTCGTGAGCAGTGCGGCTCTCATAGGGAAATAGTCTTTCTCTGCGGCGTCCCATGTATTGGCTGGCGTTTTCCACGGCATGTCTAGCTCCTCTTTCAGCAGCCCCAAATACATATTGATGTCGTTCCCTGGTTGTTTCGGCCCTTCAATTAGCATACTCATGTGAATGTATTTCCTCTTCATGCACAACCAGGGGGAAAGTTGTACATCCACACAAACACAGGCCAGGTGCTATGTGTGCTTCTCTGGCTGCCAAACGGATTGACTCCATCGGTGCTCACGCCCAGCACGATGTTCCTTGGATCGTCCCCAAATTCTGGGTGTTTGAAGTTCAACGCTTGCCACTGGCTCGCATCCTTAGGGTGACTCAGCATCTTGTCTTTTTTATTTATCTCCGGATCATTTCCGTCATCTTCTCGCTTCTTCTCCTCCCTATCCGCGTGCCAACGCAGGAGCTTTGCTAGCTTAGGGTCCGTGAAATACCGCTACAGACGAGGAGTGATCAGAAAGTACCACACCACTTTTCGGGGAGCTTTCTTCCTCTTCTTGTATTGAGTGACACCGCAGACCGGACATATGGTAGACTCCGCGTGCTCGTCCCGATAAATGATGCAATTGTTCATGCACACATGGTATTTCACGTGCGGTAAATCCAGAGGACACACGATTTTCTTCGCCTCCTCGAAACTGGTCGGGCACTTGTTCCCATTGGGAAGACGTTCGTGCCAAATGACATGTTCTCGTCGAAGCATGCGTTGGTCATTTTGTGTTTTACCTTCATCTCCAGAGCCATGAGCGTTACTTTCAGGCGGGTATCCTCGGGCCTGCATCCTTCATACAATGGAGTAACCGCGTCTACCTCCAGTTGATCCATCTTGGCTTTCTCTCGGGCTGCAGCTCTTGCGTTATCTGTCTTCTTGAGAAGCAGCTCTTGAATATAAGGGTCCTGCACCCAGCCCATCGATGGTCCATCGTCGTCTGCTCTGGCATCTTCATCTTCATGATCATGCCCTTCGTCTTGATCTTCCTCATCATCATGTCCGGCATCTTCTACATGATGACTGTGTACTGCATCACCGTCGTGATCATGTCCTGGAGATTCTTCGTCTTCTCACCCGCCCTCGCCGGGTGGTTGTCTTGCTGCCCTTCCTCATTTCCTGCCCGACCCCCATGGACGACTTCATAGTCATCTTCATCACCTTGCCACCGATAGCCATCCATGAAACCACGCAAGAGCAGGTGGTCCCGCACCTGCCCAGAATCCAGGTCCGCAATAAGGCTCTTCAGCTTGCATCTTTGACACGGACATCTTATCTCCGTCTCGTTCTTTTGAAGCATCTCGGCCTTCGTGGAGCTCAAAAACCTATTCATGATGCCTTCGGTCATCGTGCAGACCATGGTCGCCTGCAGGGTAGAGCAAAACGATATTTTAGAACCAAGAAAAAATGTGGCATGACTTTGCCTAAAAATAGGACCAAAAAGAATGCATAGTGCCAAATTCTCGCCGAAACGGAAATTAATCAACATTCCGGCAAAATATTGGCAACTATCGCATTTCAAATACCGGTACCTGCAAACACAAACATATATGCAACACCACAAACATATGCAACACCACAAACATACGTAGATCTAGCTAGGCCATAAAAAGTGCATGTGCACGTTGTTGGAGGGAGAAAAAAGTAGATCTACAACATAAAGAAAGCTTTCCCCTTACTTACCTATCACAAAAAGGTAATTTAACCACTTAATTTGGCTGAATCTATGGTGCAAATGAGGTGAGGAGGAGGAGGCAGCCGAGACAAGCTTGGAGGAGGAGGTGGAGAGAATGAAGTGGGGAAAATGAGTGTGGTAGGTGGCTATCCAAAATATCTAGCTGCTCTCAGGTTACTAATAGCGCACCACCTAAAAATGTGCCATTAGTAACCCTAGTTACTAATGGCGCACCAGTTAGAGGTGCGCCATTACTAGTTTTGCAAAAAAAGTATAATTGTTAGTTGTGGCGCACCGTGGTTGTGGTGCGCCATTACTAGTTTGAACCAGTAATGGCGCACTTCACATAGGTGCGCCATTACTAGTTTTGAAAAAAATAAAAAAAATTGTTAGTAGTGGCGCACAGAGCGTGTGGTGCGCCATTACTAGTTAAAACTAGTAATGGCGCACTGTGCCCTGGTGCGACATTAATAGTTTTGGAAAAATAAAATAAAATAAAATTTGCTAGTAATGGTGCACCGTGTGTTTGGTGTGCCATTAGTAATGAGGACACTAATGGCGCACCTGTATATGGTGCGCCACTGCTATATAGCAGTGGCGCACCACATACATGGTGCGCCATTAATGTCCATATTAGCTATAGCCCTTTTCCTAGTAGTGTCGGCAGGGTACTGGAACATGGCTCCATATGGTATTTCAGAGGTACAGAGGCGTGCGGTGGCGGAGTCCAAGTTCTGGGGTTATTTATGGTGGTTTCTCTATTTATACAATTTGTTTGGCATCGGTCTCACGCTAAGATGGGCCACAGGATGTAACACCTCGGATGTAACTTTCCATATTTGTAACTCCGACTCTTGCCATTTCCGGCTATGCGCATATGATATATATTTCGTGGTTGGGTTTTGTATTCGTTTTGCATTTTGTTCATGTCATGCATTTCATCTCATGTCATCATGTGCATCTCATTTACATTCGTGTTCGTCTCATGCATCCGGTCATTTTCCCTGTTGTCCGTTACGCAATCCGACACTCCCACATGCACCCGTTGCACCCCTCTAATCTTGTTTCGTGAGCGGGAGAAAAACATTCTCGAAATAGGTCGAGTGGCCTTGGTACATCACCGGTAGGCCACCTGTCAAATATCGGTCTATTTGGAGGCCGTCTGATGCCCCAACCGTTAACAGGGTAACCGTAAAGCCTCCCTCTTTGCAGCCAAACACCCCTCCAAAATAGCCCTCTAACCCATCTAAACCCCTTCCAAGCTCCCCATCGTTGGATCATGATCGTGTGGGCAAAAACCGCACCTCATTTGGACACTCCTAGCTCCCCTACCTATAAATATGCATCCCCCTTCAAATTCACGGCTAAAACCCTAGTCCACCTTCCCTCACCGCGTCGGACATGTCTGCCGCTGAAGTCTACTACACAACCTTCTTCTTGTAGACGTTGTTGGGCCTCCAAGTGCAGAGGTTTGTAGGACAGTAGCAAATTTCCCTCAAGTGGAGGACCTAAGGTTTATCAATCCGTGGGAGGCGTAGGATGAAGATGGTCTCTCTCAAGCAACCCTGCAACCAAATAACAAAGAGTCTCTTGTGTCCCCGACACACCCAATACAATGGTAAATTGTATAGGTGCACTAGTTCGGCGAAGAGATGGTGAAACAAGTGGTATATGGATGGTAGATAAAGGTATTTGTAATCTGAAATAATAAAAACAGCAAGGTAGCAAGTGATAAAAGTGAGCATAAACGGTATTGCAATGCTAGGAAACAAAGCCTAGGCTTCATACTTTCGCTAGTTTAAGTTCCCTCAACAATACTAACATAATTGGATCACATAACTATCCCTCAACGTGCAACAAAGAGTCACTCCAAAGTCACTAATAGCGGAGAACAAACGAAGAGATTATGGTAGGGTACGAAACCACCTCAAAGTTATTCTTTCCGATCAATCCGTTGGGCTATTCCTATAAGTGTCACAAACAGCCCTAGAGTTCGTACTAGAATAACACCTTAAGACACACATCAACCAAAACCCTAATGTCACCTAGATACTCCATTGTCACCTCAAGTATCCGTGGGTATGATTATACGATATGCATCATACAATCTCAACTCATCTACTCAACCAACACATAGAACCTCAAAGAGTGCCCCAAAGTTCTACCGGAGAATCACGACGAAAACGTGTGCCAACCCCTATGCATAGGTTCATGGGCGGAACCCGCAAGTTGATCACCAAAACATACATCAAGTGAATCACGTGGTATCCCATTGTCACCATAGATACGCACGGCAAGACATACATCAAGTGTTCTCAAATCTTTAAAGACTCAATCCGATAAGATTACTTCAAAGGGGAAACTCAATTCATTACAAGAGAGAAGAGGGGGAGGAGAAACATAAGATCCAACTATAATAGCAAAGCTCACGATACATCAAGATCGTATCGTCTCAAGAACACGAGAGAGAGAGAGAGAGAGATCAAACACATAGCTACTGGTACATACCCTCAGCCCCGAGGGAGAACTACTCCCTCCTCGTCATGGAGAGCGCCGGGATGATGAAGATGGCCACCGGTGAGGGTTCCCCCCTCCGGCAGGGTGCCGGAACAGGGTCCCGATTGACTTTTGGTGGCTACGGAGGCTTCTGGCGGCGGAACTCTCGATCTAATCTCCGTTCTGGAAGTTTTAGGTCACGTGGGTATATATGGGTGCAGGGAGGACGTCGAAGGAGCCACGGAGGTCCCACGAGACAGGGGGGCGCGCCCTAGGGGAGGGGCCACCCTCGTGAGCACCTTGTTCCTTCCTTGACGTGGGGTCCAAGTCCATCGGGTGTGTTTCCTTCCAAAAATAACTTCTCCAATTGATTTCGTTCCGTTTCGACTCTGTCTGATATTCCTTTTCTTCAAAACACTGAAATAGGCATAAAACAGCAAATCTGGGCTGGGCCTTCGGATAATAGGTTAGTCCCAAACATAAAATAAAAGTGGATAATAAAGCCCAATATTGCCCAAAACAGTAGATAATATAGCATGGAGCAATCAAAAATTATAGATACGTTGGAGACGTATCAGCCGCCGCCGGACACGCCCACACCCCCTCCCACAGCTACCCATGTCACGCCACGCAAGCCGGCGCCGCCCACCATGCCGGCCCGCTCGGCCCGGGTCGGGCCCCCTAGCCCGTGGCGCCCGCGCCGCCTGTCGCGCCTCGTCCCTGCCGCCCGCCGCCGACGTGCGCCGCCGCCTCCACCCGCCGGCATCCCCCGCGAGCTTCCGTGCCGGCCGCTGCCACTTCACCACCAACCGCCGCCGCCACCTTGACACGCCGCCACCACTCCGTGCCGCCCGGCCGGATCTGGTCCGGCCAACCTCGCTGACACCCTCCCCCGTGCTTCGGCGAGCTCACCCATTTCCGGCTGCCTTCCCCCTCCATCTCCGGTGAAGATCCGGCGAGCTACTCCGGCCAACCTCTGGAACCGTGCCCAAAACCCTAGATCCAAAAGATGTGAGAGTTTCTAATTAATGGTTAAACTTAAGGTGGCTCCTTTAATACACATCTGGGTGGATTGGTTGAGGCACCCTGCAACACCCTGTGGTTGTCTGGGCACCTGGAGTAATCCAGTGTTGTCCTAGGATATCCCGGAGTACCCGTGTTATCATCCTATGGTTTGCCACCCAGGCTCAAAGGGATCATAAGATTATTCATGCTCAGAAACTTCCGTGTGCAGCCACAAGCCAATATGGACTCTAGCATAGTTGAGTAAGTTGTGGGAATCCTTTCCATGATGGGCTAGCAGATATAGGGGATTGTAGGTGTACCGGCCTATCTATCGGTTAAGGGGACCTCTTCGGAAAGACTGTGTCTCGATCATCCATTTCTCAAACACCATGCAGTGCGAGAAATTCAACGGAGGAGATCGAGTCTTGTGGGGAAAAGGGCGCAAACCTATGCAGAGTGTACAAACTAATCATGGTTAGCCGTGTCCCCGGTTATGGACATCTTGAGTATCTGGTACTTGAATTATTGATTTGATCTCATCACTTTATTTAAATTAATTTGTTGGGTTATTGATTGTTAATATGGGATTGATTTGGAGGAACCTTATCAATGATTTCAACAAACTTTGTAGTTAAATAAAATATATTCCTTTGTTGTAGGGAAAAACTAGCTTTATGCAAATGATAACTATAGAGCCTCCACCAACCATATACGCATGTAGCGATAGCTGTTATTTGTTCATTGCTCTATAGTGTTATCTTGCCAGCATATTCCATGTGCTGACCTACACAAGCTGCAACGTATTATATTGCAGTGTTTTCAGACAAAGAGTAAGGTGCGCTAGGTCGTTGTCGTGCACTCAGCTATGCCATTGGAGTTGATGGACCCAATTACCTTCAAAGCTTCTGCAGTTATCTTATTTAGATGGCCTTCAGCCATATTATTGTAATAGTTCTCTTTTTGAGACATTCGATGTGATAAGTGTGTGATTGAACTCTGTTACAAAACCTCGAGTAATGTGTGTGTCAGCATTACCGATGCAGGGATGACACTTATTCACAGAGATTTGACCGTGTGAAGTTAGATTGCTACACGTACGCCGCCGCCTCCGCCCGCCAGCGTCCCGCACCAGCTCCCGCACCGGCTGCCGCTGCCTCGCCACCAACCGTGTAATGCCCCGAGACCAATGTGCCAGGTGTCCTCCAGTTATTCGCTGTTGTTGCCTTGTCATTTGCTTGCGTGTTGCATCTTATCATGGCATCATGTGCATTGCATCATCATGTTTTCGAAACTTGCATCTGTTCCGGTCTCCTCGTTCTCTCTGTTGTTCGTTCTGAGCCCAGACACACTTGCACGCGCCCGCGGCATGTCCGAAATATTATTTTATAAGTGGCCGGAAAATGTTCTCGGAATGGGATGAAAGTTGGCGTGTGGTCTTATTATAGTGTAGATAGACCGCCTGTCAAGTTTCATCGCATTCGGAGTTCGTTTGATAGCCCAACCGTTAACTATAGCGGCAATATAGCCGGTCTAACGTCGGACGTTTTCGGTCTCTGAAAACCATGCCGGGCTGCATCTCTCCCCTCTTCTCTCAGACCAACCCGCTCTTCACAATCTGCCAGACCCAACCTAACCTCTCTCGTCAGCCCGCGGCCCTCCTCGCGCGCGTCCAAAATCTATCCCGGACCTGACCCGGACAGTCGTCACCGTTGTGTCCGGATCATCCCCAAACATCTACAAAACATCACCATTTTCTTATTTGGACTCCCTAGCCTATTTTTCCCGACCGTCCGATTATGATCGAAGGGACGGATTAGCCCCTAAACTCCCCCTCTTTTCCTTATATATATATCCTCCCTAGTCTAAATATGGTCCAAACCCTAAAACTAGGTCATTTGCCCCCCCTCAGCCGCCGCCACACTCCACCAAATCCCCATCGGGATCTTCCCCAATCCAGTTCCTCCTCGTTTTCCTCTCCTACCAGATCCAACCAGCGGCCCCGACCAACTCCCTTGATCTCTGCCGTCGCCCAACCACAGCAAAGCTGCGCCTCCTTCCCTGCCCTCCTATCTCTTCATCGTCTCTTTCGGTCTCTCTCGCTCTCTCTCAAATTCTCTCTCTCTCTCTCTTGCCAGGTACAGGAGCACCAGGAGGTCGCCCCTGCTGCCATGGCCACCGTTTCCGTCGCCGTCTCAGGACCCGCCATGGAGGACCCCGTCGCCCGCCAAGTACCTCGCCGGAGTACCCGACCACGTCCAGGACCAGGCCGCCCCTCTCCCTGCTCTTCCACTCTCCGTTTCCTTCCCTGGCTTCTCTCCTCTCTACCTCACCCCTCGTTCTCTCCTTGTACCAGGTACAGGAGTTCACCTGCAACCCCGCCGGCGTCAAGGAGAAGCTCCGTTGCCGGAGCGCTGCCGCCGGTGGCCACCTCCATCAGGGATGCCATGGACGCCCGCCCTGCAGGAGCTGCGTCCGTTCCTCTGCCTCGCTGCAGTCGCCCTCTTCTGTGACGAGCACCGCGCGCCGCCGTGTTTCTTCTGCAAGGCCAGCTCCACCGAGCCGAAGAACATCCTCGCGCCGCTGGAGCTGCCTCCGTTTCGATTCGGCAGAGAACGGTACCCCGACGACCTCCACCGCCCAGATCCGGCCATCTCCGGCGCCTACTCACTGGTTCCCGCCGACCCCGTCGCCAGAACCTCCCCGACGCCGTCTTCTGCATCAGCGTGAACCTATCGCTGTTTCTGTTGCGCATTCTTCAGTAACAAGCAGAGCACCTCGCCTCGTCCCTGCGTTGACCCGCACGCTACTCGCTGGACCGCGCCTCCCCTCCTCGATTCGATCCAGCCAACGCCAGGCCTCCCTCCTCCCACCGACTGGGTCAGGCCCAGGGTGAGCAGCCCCCGAGTGCCCCCTCCTCTTGATTTTTTTCTCTTGTTGGGCTGCCCAGTTTCGGCCCATGCGTGTTTTTTTTTCGTGTTGTGTTTTTTTCTTTTATCCCAGAGATTGCATAATTGCAGAAAAACCCTCAAACTTCATGCATATCATATATCTCAAACTGTGCATCATATGGAAAAACTTTATATATGAAATATGCTCAGAATTGCATCTAGTTTCATAATATGCAACTTTGATCCACGTTTAAAATGTTTAAAATGCTGTTTGTTTAAATTTGTTTAAATAACTGGCTAAAATGCTTTATTTCATAACTAAATAACCGTAGCTCCGAATTAAATCATCTTTATATGTAAATGGGGTAGAAAAATGCCTAGATTTACATGGTGGCCTCATCTTGCATGTTTAACAACTCTAAAATAATGTTTAGGGCAGAACAGTACCAAACCTTAAATTATGCATATGAGGATTTTCCGGAATTGTTGTTTGTTGCTTCCGGCCTCATTTAAACTTGCCTAGATAGGTAGTTTTGATGTGCTTCACCTCTTGCCATGTTAATCAACATTTAATCTTGTTGGGTACATAAACGAGAGAGAACTAAATAAGTCATGTGGTGTTTTCTTCAATATGCAACTCTGTTGCATAATGAGCTCCACTTAATTTGTAGAATTGCTTGTGCACTTTGCCATGCCATGCCTCTTTAAACCGGACATGCGTCATACTTGATTGCGCATCGTGCCATGATTATGTGATGGTTGTTTTACTATATTGTTTGCTTTATGTCCGGTGTTGCTTCTTCGGGTCTGTTCCGATAACGTTGCGTTTGTGAGGATCCGTTTGACTACGTCCGTTTGTCTTCTTCATGGACTCGTTCTTCTTCCTTGCGGGATCTCAGGCAAGATGACCATACCCTCGAAATCACTTCTATCTTTGCTTGCTAGTTGCTCGCTCTTTTTCTATGCCTATGCTGCGATACCTACCACTTGCTTATCATGCCTCCCATATTGTTGAACCAAGCCTCTAACCCACCTTGCCCTAGCAAACCGTTGTTTGGCTATGTTACCGCTTTGCTCAGCCCCTCTTATAGCGTTGTTAGTTGCAGGTGAAGATTGAAGTTTGTCCCTTGTTGGAACATGGAGATGTTGTTCCTTGTTGGAACATGTTTACTTGTTGGGATATCATCAATATCTCTTATTTAATTAATGCATCTATATACTTGGTAAAGGGTGGAAGGCTCGGCCTTATGCCTGGTGTTTTGTTCCACTCTTGCCGCCCTAGTTTCCGTCATATCGGTGTTATGTTCCCGGATTTTGCGTTCCTTACGCGGTTGGGTTATAATGGGAACCCCTTGACAGTTCGCCTTGAATAAAACTCCTCCAGCAAGGCCCAACCTTGGTTTTACCATTTGCACTAACAACCTATAACCTTCCCTTGGGTTTTCGCGAGCCCGAGGGTCATCTTTATTTTAAACCCCCCGGGCCAGTGCTCCTCTGAGTGTTGGTCCCAAACGGGCAGCCTGCGGGCCACCTCGGGGCAACTCGAGGGTTGGTTTTACTCGTAGTTTGACCTATCCGGTGTGCCTTGAGAACGAGATATGTGCAGCTCCTATCGGGATTTGTCGGCGCATCGGGCGGCTTTGCTGGTCTTGTTTTACCATTGTCGAAATGTCTTATAACCGGGATTTCGAGTCTGATCGGGTCTTCCCGATAGAAGGAATATCCTTCGTTGACCGTGAGAGCTTGTGATGGGCTAAGTTGGGACACCCCTGCGGGGTTTTGAACTTTCGAAAGCCATGCCCGCGGTTATGGGCAGATGGGAATTTGTTAATGTCCGGTTGTAGAAAACCTGAAGTTTACCTTAATTAAAATGTACCAACCGCGTGTGTTACCATGATGGTCTCTTCTCGGCGGGGTCCGGGAAGTGAACACGGTGTTGGAGTTATGCTTGACGTAGGTTGTTCTAGGATCACTTCTTGATCATAGTTGTTCGACCGTGCTTTTGCCTTCTCTGCTCGCTCTCTTTTGCGAATAGGTTAGCCACCATATATGCTAGTCGCTTGCTGCAGCTCCACCTCATACCTTTACCTTACCATAAGCTTAAATAGTCTTGATCGCGAGGGTGTAAGATTGCTGAGTCCTGTGACTCACAGATACTTCCAAAACCAGCTTGCAGGTGCCATTGAACCGTGCAGATGACCCAACCAAGCTCAGGAGGAGCTCGATGAAGATCTTGTCCTTTGTGTTGTTTTGTTCTAGTTGATTAGTAGTGGAGCCCAGTTGGGGTCGATCGGGGATCTGTGTAGCATTTGGGGTAGTCTTATTTTGTTTTGGCTCCGTAGTCGGGCCTTGATTGTATTTGGATGATGTAATGCTTTATTCATGTAATTGTGTGAAGTGGCGAGTGTAAGACAACTATGTATCTCTTTCCCTTATGTATTACATGGGTTGTGTGAAGATTACCTCACTTGCGACATTGCTTTCAATCCGGTTATGCCTCTAAGTCGTGCTCCGACACGTGGGAGATATAGCCGCATCGAGGGCGTTACAAACCGCCGCCGCCACCTTGACGTTGCCACCACTCCGCGCCCTCCGGCCGGATCCAGTCCGGCCGACCTCGCCGACGCCCTACCCCGCGCTCTGACGAGCTCTCCCATCTCCGGCCGCCTTCCCCCTCCTTCTCCGGCGAAGATCCGATGAGCTACTCTGGCCAACGTCGGGAACCGCGCCCGAAACCCTAGATCCAATAGGTTGCCCCCCTCGTTTTTTGTCCAAGTCCTGGAGATCCCTAACATTTTATGCACTTCATCATGCCATATATCCATGCCCGTAACTCTGGTTTGTGCATATGATATATCAAAATGTCCGACTCGTGATGCCCTTCATGTTAGAGTCATTTGCATGCATGTTACTCTCCATATTCATGCCTTAATCTTTGTTGCAACAGTGCTATATGATGTTGTCTGCTGGAATTTATCATAACTTGATGATTTGTCATTTTCATTGCCTTTGGTGTGTACATCCTATGAGTATGATGTGTAGATGTTTTATGAGCTCCATCATGCCATCTTTAGAGAGTTGCAACTCTTGTATTTTTGTGAGCTTTGTGGTGACTACCACAAGCATGCAAAGTAGGCTATGTAATGTTGCTGATTTCAGACACTCCCCCATGCACTCGTTGCACCCCTCTAATCTCGTTTCGTGAGCGGGAGAAAAACATTCTTGGAATGGGTCGAGTGGCCTTGGTAAATCACCGGTAGGCCGCCTGTCAAATTTCGGTCCATTTGGAGGTCGTTTGATGCCCCAACGGTTAACCGGGTAACCATAAAGCCTCTCTATCTTTGCAGCCCAACACCCCTCCTAAACAGCCCACTAACCCATCTAAACCCCCTTCAAGCTCTCCGTCGTTGGATCATGATCGTGTGGGCGAAAACCACACCTCATTTCGACACTCCTAGCTCCCCTACATATAAATATGCATCCCCCTTCAAATTCACGGGTAAAAACCCTAGTCCAGCTTCCCTCACCGTGCCGGACACGCCCGCACCACCTCCCATGACCACCCACGTCATGCCACGTGGCTAGCCGCCGCCCACCACGCCGGCCCGCTCATCCCGGGTCGGGCCCCCGAGCCCGAGGCGCCCGCGCCGCCTCCCGCGCCTTGTCCCTGCCGCCGACGTACGCCGCCGCCTCCACCCGCCGGCATCCCGCGCGAGCTCCCGCGACGGCCGCCGCCGCTTCGCCACCAACCACCGCCGCCTCGCAACCAACCACCGCCGCCACCTTGACGCGCCGCCACCACTCCGCACCGCCCGGTCGGATCCGGTCTGGCCGACCTCGCTGATGCCCTCCCCCACGCTCTGGCGAGCTCCCCCATTTCCGGCCGCCTTCCCCCTCCGTCTCTGGCGAAGATCCGGCGAGCTACTCCGGCCAACCTCGGGAACCATGCCCGAAACGCTAGATCCAAAAGATGTGAGAGTTTCTAATTAATGGTTAAACTTAAGGTGGCTACTTTAATACACGTCTGGGTGGATTGGTTGAGGCACCCTGGAGCACCCAGTGGTTGTCTGGGCACCTGGAGTAATCCAGTTTTGTCCTAGGATATCCCGGAGTACCTGTGTGATCATCCTATGGTTTGCCACCCAGGCTCAAAGGGATCATAAGATTTTTCATGCTCAGAAACTTCTGTGTGCAGCCACAAGCCAATATGGGCTCTGGCATAGTTGATTAAGTTCTAGGAATCCTTTCCATGATGGGCTAGCAGATGGAAGGGGTTGTAGGTGTATCGGCCTATCTATCGGTTAAGGGGACCTCTTCGGAAAGACTGTGTCTCGGTCATCCATTTCTCAAACACCATGCAGTGCGAGAAATGCGAGAAATTCAAGGGAGGAGATCGAGTCTTGTGGGTAAAAGTGCACAAACCTCTGCAGAGTGTACAAACTAATCATGGTTAGCCGTGTCCCCGGTTATGGACATCTTGAGTATCCGGTACTTGAATTATTGATTTGATCTCATCAGTTTATTTAAATTAATTTGTTGGGTTATTGATTGTTAATCTGGGATTGAGTTGGAGGAACCTTCTCAATGATTTCAACAAACTTTGTAGTTAAATAAAATATATTCCTTTGTTGTATGAAAAAACTAGCTTTATGCAAATGATAACCATAGAGCCTCCACCAGCCATATATGCATGTAGCGATAGCTGTTATTTGTTCATTGCTCTATAGTGTTATCTTGCCAGCATATTCCATGTGCTGACCTACACAGGCTGCAACGTATTATGTTGCAGTGTTTATAGACAAAGAGCAAGGTGTGCTAGGTCGTTGTCGTGCACTCAGCTATGCCGTTGGAGTTGATGGACCCATTTACCTTTGAAGCTTCCGCAGTTATCTTATTAAGATGGCCTTCAGCCATATTATTGTGATAGTTCTCTTTTTGAGACATTCGATGTAATAAGTGTGTGATTGAACTCTGTTATAAAATCTTGAGTAGTGTGTGTGTCAGCATTACCAATCCAGGGATGACACTTATGCATAGAGATTTGACCGTCTAAGGTCAGATTGCTACATGTACGCCGCCGCCTTCGCCCGCCGGCGTCCCGCGGAGCTCCCGCACCGGCCGCCGCCGCCTCACCGCCAACCGCCGCCGCCGCCTCGACGTGCCGCCACCACTCCGCGCCGTCCGGCCGGATCCGGTTCGGCCGACTTCACCGACGACCTCCCCCGCGCTTCGACGAGCTCCCCCATCTCCGGCCGCCTCCCCCCTCCATCTCCGGCAAAGATCCAGCGAGCTACTCTGACCAACCTCGGGAACCATGCCTGAAACCCTATATCTAAAAGGTTGACCCCCTCGTTTTTTGTCCAAGTCCTGGAGATCCCTAACATTTTATGCACTTGTTCATCATGCCATATCTCCATGCCAGTAACTCCGTTTTGTGCATGTGATATATCGAAATGTTCGACTCGTGATGCCCTTCATGTTAGAGTCATTTGCATGCATGTTACTGTCCATATTCATGCCTTAATGTTCGTTGCAACAGTGCTATATGATGTTGTCTGCTGGAATTTATCATAACTTGATCATTTGTCATTTTCATTGCATTTTGTGTGTACATCCTATGAGCATGATGTCTACATGTTTTATGAGCTCCATCAAGCCATCTTTATAGAGGTGCAACTCTTGTATTTTTGTGAGCTTTGTGGTGACTAGCACAAGCATGCAAAGTAGGCTATATAAGGTTGCTGATTTCAGACACACCCACATGCACCCGTTGCACCCCTCTAATCTCGTTTCGTGAGCAGGAGAAAAACATTATCGGAATAGGTCGAGTGGCCTTGGTACATCACTGGTAGGCCACATGTCAAATTTTGGTCCATTTGGAGGTTGTTTGATGCCCCAACTGTTAACCGGGTAACCGTAAAGCCTCTCTCTCTTTGCAGCCCAACACCCCTCCAAAACAACCCACTAACCCATCTAAACCCCCTTCAAGCTCTCCGTCGCTGGATCATGATCGTGTGGGCGAAAACCGCACCTCATTTGGACACTCCTAGGTCCCCTACCTATAAATATGCACCCCCCTTCAAATTCACGGGTAAAAACCCTAGTCCACCTTCCCTCACCGCGCCGGAAGTGTCCGCCGCCGCCGGACACGCCCGTTCCGCCACCCGCGCCACCCACGTCACGCCACGTGGCAAGACGCCGCCCACCGGGTCGGGCCCCCGAGCCCGAGGCACCCGTACCTCGTCCCTGCCGCCCGCCATCGACGTGCACCGCCGCCTCCACCCGCTGGCATCCCGCGCGAGCTCCCGCGTCGGCTGCCGCCGCTTCGCCACCAACCGCTGCCGCCACCTTGATGCACCGCCACCACTCCGCGCCGCCCAGCCCGATCTGGTCCATCCGACCTCACTGACGCCCTCCCCCGCGCTCCGGCGAGCTCCCCCATTTTCGGCCGCCTTCCCCCTCCATCTCCGACGAAGATCCGGCGAGCTACTCCGGCAAACCTCGAGAACCGTGCCCGAAACCCTAGATCCAAAAGATGTGAGAGTTTCTAATTAATGGTTAAACTTAAGGTGTGTAACACCCACGATGCGGTTATATCTCCCACGTGTCGGAGCACGACTTAGAGGCATAACCGCATTGTAGGCGCGTCGCAAGAGGGGTAATCTTTACACATCCCATGTACTAAATAAGAAAGAGGTACAGAGTTGTCTTACAATCGCCACTTCACACAATACATAAATATAGCATTACATCATCCAGATACAAACAAGGTCCGACTACGGAACCAAAATAAAGACAACCCCAAATGCATAAGATCCCCGATCGCCCCAACTGGGTCCACTACTGATCGTATGGAAAGGAAACGTAGTAACGTCTTGAGTCCTCATCAAACTCCCACTTGAGTTTAGTCGCATCTCCTGGAATGGCATCATCGGCACCTGCATCTGGTTTTGGAAGTAATCTGTGAGTCACGGGGACTCAGCAATCTCACACCCTCGCGATCAAGACTATTTTAAGCTCATGGGTAGGAAAAGGCTGTGAGGTGGAGCTGCAGCAAGCACTAGCATATATGGTGGCTAACTTACGCAAATGAGAGCGAGAAGAGAAGGCAAAAGCACGGTCGAGAAGCTACAAAGATCAAGAAGTGATCCTAGAACTACTTACGTTCAAGCATAACCCGAGACCGTGTTCCCTTCCCGGACTCCGCCGAAAAGATACCATCACGGCTACACACGCTGTTGATCCATTTTAATTAAGTTAAGTGTCAAGTTCTCTACAACCGGATATTAACAAATTCCCATCTGCCCATAACCGCGGGCACGGCTTTTGAAAGTTCAAAAACCTGCAGGGGTGTCCCAACTTAGCCCATCACAAGCTCTCACGATCAACGAAGGATATTCCTTCTCCCAGGATGACCCGATCAGACTCGGAATCCTGGTTACAAGACATCTCGACAATGGTAAAACAAGACCAGCAAAGCCGCCCGATGTGCCGACAAATCCCGATTGGAGTTGCACGTATCTCGTCCTTAGGGCACACCGGAGGAGACATCCTATGAGTAAAACCAACCCTCAAGTTGCCCCGAGGTGGCCCCGCGGTCTACTCGTTTCGGACCAACACTCAGAGGAGCACTGGCCCGGGGGGGGGGGGTTAAAATAAAAATGACCCTCGGGCTCGCGAAAACCCAAGGGAAGGTTATAGGTTGTTAGGAAAATGTAGAACCAAGGTTGGGCCTTGCTGGAGGAGTTTTATTCAAGGCGAACTGTCAAGGGGTTCCCATTATAACCCAACCGCGTAAGGAACACAAAATCAAGGAACATAACACCGGTATGACGGAAACTAGGGGGCAAGAGTGGAACAAAACACTAGGCATAAGGCCGAGCCTTCCACCATTTTACCAAGTATATAGGTGCATTAAAGTAAACAAGATATAATAATGATATCCCAACAATAAACATGTTCCAACAAGGAACAAACTCCAATCTTCACCTGCAAATAGCAACGCTATAAGAGGGGCTGAGCAAAGCGGTAACATAGCCAAACAACGGTTTGCTAGGACAAGGTGGGTTAGAGGTTTGACATGGCAATATGGGAGGCAGGATAAAGCATGTGGTAGGAATCGAGGCATAGGCATAGCAATAGAGCGAGCAACTAGCAAGCAAAGATATAAGTGATTTCGAGGGTATGGTCATCTTGCCTGCAAAGTTCTCCAAGTTGACGTAAGCTTGATCCTCGTAAGCGTACTCAACGGGTTCCTCGATCACGTACTCGTCTCCCGGCTATACCCAAAGCAAGAACACAAGCAAAGGGAACCACAATCAACCACGGTGCAATGCGCAAGCAACATGATGCAAAACAAGGCATGATATGCGGGATGTACTATGCAATGCATATGCCTGCTTCGGAAGGGAAAGATTGAACCAGGCCTCAACTTGGCAAACCAAGAGCGTCGCTAGAAATATGAGTTGATTTTGGTCGAAATCGATATAAAGATCACCGGAATCGGATGCACGGTTTGCAAATGGCAAGCAAAACAATAATGAGGCTATTCTGCGATTAACAGCACGATGCTATCTAAAATGCATCAAGAAAATAAGCTACTGCACTCTAACATAGCAACAAAGCACATGGCAGTGATCCACTCAAGATGCTTGACAAAAGATGAACACTGAGCTATGGCTAAATCACACAATAGAAGGTTCAAACAAGCATGGCAAAAGTGCAAAAGCTATCAGGTTCACATACTTAGTGAAAATAACAACATGCCAGGAATTAACATCAGGAAGTAATGTTTAGAGCAAGATAACAACATGCTACAGGAACATATCATGGCAAAGCAAGGCATGGCATGAAACTACTCAAAGCATATAACAAAAGTCCCTTAATGACCATAAGCCAAAAAGGATCAGAAGATATGATGGCACCCATGTAAACATAGCAAGTTTCGTTAACAGATTCAGACTTAGCAGAAAACTGGACATGTCAAAAACAGAGTTACGTAGGCATGTTTGCGAGCTCGATGCACTCACCACAAGGCATTGCATGACAAACTAAGCATACACCCAGCAAGAAGACATGTTCAAGAAGCTAACCATGGCAAGAACCATCTCATAGCATGCATGGATCAACTACAACAACCTCGGCAAAATTGATTAACACGTAAACAATCTGCCAGGAACATTTTATAGCACAAGTAGAGCAAGATTGAGGCATGCTAGGGTACGCCATAATTGCAAACAAACACATGGATGGATAGAACATAACAATATCTCAAAATCATCCTTACTGAACATGCTCAAAAGAGGTATGGATCACTCTGTAGCAACATGAATACAAGGCATAAAAATAACATTAGGGAAATGACTTAGAAGAATTCGAAGTCCCTGAAATCAGCACCATCACGAGAGCTACTTTGCATGCTTGTGCTACTCACCAAATCGATCACAAAAATACATGGCATACACCCCTGTAAAGATGGCATGGCATAGCCCAAAACACATGTAGGGCTCAAGTTCATAGGAGGCACACATTAAACATGGCAAAAATGACAAATGTCCATAATCTGTTAAGAAACAGAAACTAACATTATATAGCACTCTTGCAATAGAATTTTAGGCATCAAGATGGACCCAAACAAGCATGGTGCAATAGAATGAAATGAAGAGGACATCATGATGAACATTTTGACATATTATACACGCAAAACGGAGCTATATGCATGGAGTTATGGCACGATGAACAGGGGACCAGAATGCAAATATTTCGGGACTTAGGGAAATTTCGGGGATCAACCTTTCCCACTGGATCTGGATCTGGGGGTCGGGCACACGAATCAAGATTCGCCGGGCTCATCGGAGAGAGGTTGCAGGAGTTGATGGAGGAGGCTGGAGACGAGGAGGAGGCCGGAGGAGGGCGCGGGCCGGCCGGAGGAATGGTGGAGCGCGGCCGGGGCGGAGGAGGGCAGCGCGGCCACCGGGGCGCGGCGCGCTGCGCCTGGCGCGGCGAGGCGGCGAGGGAACCGGGTCGCCGGGCGGCGCGGCGCCGGCCGGCGGAGGCGGCAGGGGGCAGACCGCGGGAGGAGCGGGGCGCGGCGGGCGGAGGCACGCGGGGGTGGCGCGGTCGGGCGCTGGCGGTGGGGCGGAGTGGGCCGCGGGGGCCGGAGACGGGCCCGGCGGGCTTCGGCGGGGAAGTGGGCGCGGGCGCCACGTGGCGGCCTATGAGTGGACGGGGCGCGGCGGCGGACGCGTCCGGCGCCGTCCGGACGTGTCCGGCGCGGAGAGGGACTAGGTTAGGGTTTGTTTCATCCATGAATTTCGGAGGGGAGGCCTATTTATAGGTAGAGGGAGCTAGGAGAGTCCAAATGAGGTGCGGTTTTCGGCCACGCGATTGTGATCGAACGACCGAGAGGATAGGAAGGGTTTGGATAGGTTTTGGGCCAATTTCGAGGGGTGTTGGGCTGCAACACACACGAGACCTTTACGGTTCCTCAGTTAACCGTTGGAGTATCAAACGAAGTCCAAATGGCACGAAACTTGACAGGCGGTCTACTGGTAGTATTCGAAGGCCGCTTGGCAAGTCTCGGTCCAATCTGAGAACGTTTAACACCCGCACACGAAAACAGGCAAAAGGGGGCACCAAAGGACGTAGGAGTGCCGGAAAGCAAAAGGGACAACGGGGAAAATGCTCGGATGCATGAGACAAACACGTATGCAAATGCGATGCACATGATGACATTATATAAGATGCATGACATGGACAAAATGCAAAAAATGAAGGCAAAACCCAACCACGAGGGAATATCATAATTTAGTGCCGAAAATGGCAAGAGTTGGAATACAAATATGGCAAGTTACATACGGGGCGTTACAACACTCCACCACTATGAAAGGATCTCGTCCCGAGATCTAGGACTGGAAAAACTCCGGATATTCAGAACGGAGGTGGTCCTCGTGTTCCCAGGTGGCTTCACGGTCGGAATGATGTGACCACTTCACTTTCAGGAATTTGATAGACTTGTTGCGAGTCTCGCGCTCGGTTTCTTCAAGAATTGCAATGGGATGCTCATGATAAGACAGGTCTTCTTGGAGATCAATCTCTTCGAAGTTGATGGTGCGGTCAGGAGTCTTGAAACACTTGCGAAGCTGAGACACGTGAAACACGTCGTGCACGTATGCAAAGTTGGATGTAAGCTCAAGTTGATAGGCGAGATCGCCTCTTTTGCCAATGATCTTGAAAGGACCCATGTATCTAGGGTCAAGCTTCCCTTTGATACCGAAGCGACGAGTACCTTTCATTGGAGAGACGCGGAGGTAGACATGGTCTCCGATCTCGAAAACCAAGTCACGATGCTTGTTATCATAGTAACTCTTCTGGCGCGATTGCGTGGCTTTGAGATTTCACGAATGACTTTGCACATTTCTTCAGCCTCTGTGATCAAGTCATTGCCAAGAAGTTGGCGTTCACCAGTCTCTGAGCAGTTAAGAGGAGTATGGCACTTTCTGCCATAGAGAATCTCGAATGGGGCCTTGCCCGAACTCTCTTGGAAGCTGTTGTTGTAGGAGAACTCAGCATATGGAATACAATCTTCCCACTTCATACTGAAAGAAATGACACAAGCCTTGAGCATATCTTCAAGAATTTGATTGACTCACTCGACTTGGCCACTAGTTTGAGGATGAAAGGCTGTGCTGAAGCGAATGTTGGTGCCCATGGCCTTCTGGAAGGAATCCCAGAACTTAGAGGTAAAGATGCTTCCACGATCTGAAGATATCAACTGCGGAATGCCGTGCAAAGAGACAATCCTGGAGGTATATAGCTCTGCCAACTGAGTTGCTGTGATAGATTCTTTGATAGGAAGAAAATGAGCCACTTTAATGAGCTTGTCGATGACAACGAAGATAGCATCATTGCCACGCATGGACTTGGGAAATCCAGTCACGAAGTCCATCTCAATATGGTCGAACTTCCATTCTGGAACGGCAAGAGGTTGGAGGAGACCAGCTGGTTGTTGGTGTTCTGCTTTCACTCTTCTTCAGACATCACATTCATTCACGAACTGAGCAATCTCGCGCTTCATTCGAGTCCACCAATACGACTGCTTGAGGCCATGGTACATCTTTGTACTTCCAGGATGAATAGAAAGGAGTGAATTGTGAGCCTTGTTCATAATGACTTTACGAAGGTCACCTTTAGGAACAACAATTCGATCCTCGAAGAAAAGAGTATCTTTGTCATCAAGGCGATAGCACTTGTACTTGGGTTGGCTCTTGGCAATCCCAATCTTCACCTTCTTCACCATAGCATCAAGAAGTTGAGCCTCACAAATCTAATCTTCCAAAGTAGGAGAGACTTGGAGGTTGGCAAGGAATCCTTGAGGAACAACATGGAGATTAAGTTTGCAGAAAGCTTCACAAAGATCCGGTTGGAAGGGCTTGAGAATCAAACTGTTGCAGTAAGCCTTCCTGCTCAAAGCGTCAGCAATGACATTGGCCTTGCCTGGAGTATATTCAATACTCAGATTATACTCTTGAATCATTTCGACCCAACGAGTCTGCCTGAGATTGAGGTTGGGCTGAGTGAAGATGTACTTGAGACTCTTATGATCAGTGAAGATGTCCAGTTTTCTTCTCAATAAGAGATGTCTCCATGTTAAAAGAGCATGGACAACTGCCGCCAACTCGAGGTCATGAGTGGGGTAGTTCTTTTTGTTGGGATTCAACTGGCGAGAGGTATAGGCGACAACTTTATTCTCTTGCATTAACACAGCACCGAGACCTTGCACGGAAGCATCATAGAAAACCTCGAATGGTTTGGATTCATCAGGAGGAGTCAGAACTGGAGCTGTGACTAACTTCTCTTTGAGCGTGTTGAAGGCAATGTCACATTCAGACGTCCAGACATACTCCACATGCTTCTGGAGGAGGTTGGAAAAAGGCTTCGCGATCTTCGAGAAATTCTCAACGAACCTTCGATAATAGCTTGCAAGCCCAAGGAAGCTGCAGAGTTGTTTCACATTCTGAGGCGGTTCCCAATTCACAATTGCAGACACCTTCTCAGAATTAACAACTATGCCCTTGGCTGAGATGATATGCCCAAGGTAGAGAACCTCATCGAGCCAAAACTCGTACTTTGAAAATTCGCAGAGAACTGATGTTCTCTGAGTTTGTCCAGCACCAATCTCAAGTGCTTGGCATGATCCTCCTTGTTCTTGGAAAAGACCAAAATGTCATCGAGATAGACCAAGACGAAGTCATTTGTGTAGGGGTTGAAGATGAAGTTCATCATGCGAGAGAACGTTGGAGGAGCGTTGACAAGGCCGAAAGACTTTATTCATAGGAACCATAGCTTGTCCTGAATGCTGTCTTGGGGATGTCTTGTTCATGAATGCGAATCTGATGATAGCCCATATGGAGGTCAAGCTTGGAGAATACTTGAGCACCTTCGAGTTATTCGAATAGCTCATTGATGTTGGGAAGTGGATATTTGTTCTTTATGGTCTTCTTGTTCAATGGGCGGTAGTCGACACAAAGTCGGTCCGTGCCATCCTTCTTCTTGACAAAAAGAACACCACAACCCCATGGAGAAGAACTTGGTCGGATGAGACCCATACGCTCTTGAATATCGAGTTGTTTCTTCAGGTCCTTCAACTCTTCTGGTCCAAGCTATTAAGGATGTTTGCAAACAGGTTCCGTGCCAGGCTCAAGATCGATGACGAATTCAACTGGCCGGTGAGGAGGCATTCCTAGAAGCTCTTTTGGAAAGACGTCTTGATATTCAAAAATGACTGGAATCTGAGAGATGGCATTCAACTCGCCCTTCTCGTTGAGAGAAAACAATTGAATGGTATCATCACGAGCAGCAAAGACGATCACATCCTCAGATGAGTGTGTCAATTGAATCTGCCTGGCAACACAATCAAGTTGAGCTTTGTGCTTAGAAAGACAGTCCATGCCGAGAATTAGATCAATATCCGAGTTACCAAGAACCATTGGAGAGGACAGAAACTTATAGTCTCCAAACTGAATAGAGACATTGGGAGCAACCAAACTAGAAGTCATAAGCTTTCTGGGAGAAACAACTTGCATGACTTTGGACAAAACCTCTGTGTCAACATTGTGCTTCGATGCAAAAGGGAATGACATGAAACAATGCGATGCACCAGAGTCAAAAAGAACTTTTGCAGGAATATCGTTAACAAGAAGGTTACCCATGATCACTTCTGACGAGTCCTCTGCCTGAGCTGCGTTCATCATGTTAACCTTTGCAAACTTGGGATTATGCTTAACCACTGCATTGCTGGCAGATCTCACAGGAGGAGGAGGCGGAAGACGCCACTGGTTGAAGCATTTGTTTGCATAGTGACCCTTCTGCTTAAACTTGTTGCAGGTCACCTCTGATAGCGGATGGTGATACGGAGCACTTGACCTTGAAGCATGAGACGAAGCTTTGTTCTGAAAGCCTGGGTTGGGGGGGGGGGAAGATCCATTGCCACCTTTGCTCTTCTGCTGATAAGGATGACGGAACGGAGGAGGAGGAGGCAACCAATACTTTTGCTGCTTAGCTGCCACTTGAGTTGGAGAAGAAGAAGGAGTTGCATCCCTGACTCTCTTCTTGGAAGCATCTCACTTGAGCTGAGCAGCCTCTTACTTTAATGCCATATTGTAGAACTCATCATACTTTTTCGGCTCAAAAAGCGCAAGAGCTAGTTGCAGATCTTCTCTAAGGCCACCTCTGAACTGATAAATCATGCTCTTCTCGTCAGGGACGTCTTGCTTGGCGAAGCGAGCGAGCTTCTGGAACATGATGTTGTATTGGTAAACAGACAAGCTGCCTTGCTTCAGATTAAGGAACTCCTCACGCTTACTCTCAACAACACTCCGAGGAATGTGGTGAGCTTTGAAGTCTTGACGGAAATCATCCCAGGTAATCACACGACCTCCTCTGGAATCTTTGTATTGTTGATACCACTCAGCAGCTTGGTCTTTGAGTTGGAACGAAGCAAACTTGACAAAGTCCTCAGGCCTGACGTTGCTACACTCAAAATGTTTGCAGATATCCACGAGCCAATCGTCAGCATCTGTGGCCTCGACACAGTTACTGAAGGTCTTCGGCTAGTTTGCGAGGAACTGGTTGAGGGTAGCAAACTGAGTTTGATTGTTGCCATGGCCTTGATTTCCTTGGTTGCGCTCTTGCAAGAGTTGCATAATCAACTGCGTGTTGATGTTGGTAGCGGCCATCACAGCTTGCCATGCCTCCGGAGGTGGAGGTGGTGGCGTAGGTTCCGGATTCTGACGCGTTGGAGGAGCCATCCTGAAGAGGATGACATCCGTTAGCATCTTGAAAGACATATATTCAAGCTGAATCAAATGGAACGAAATTTTAACATATATCCTTAACATTCGAACAAGAATGAACGAATGAATTCCAAATTAAATGATCACACTTCCATAAATTGAGAAGCCACTTAGATAGAGGTAGATGAATAAAACAACAAGGTACGTACATGAACAAATACTTGGTAAGGATTACCCAATCACAAACCAAATATCTGCGGGAAGAAATACTAGAGCTACATGAATTCCCACCTATGAAACTGCCAAAACTTTCCGGTTATGCAATTAGGTGTTGGGGATAGAGGGGAAGCATAATATCTCACCCAAAACTAGCAAATCCTACATCCAGTTGTATCCATCCTTCAACACATAACCAAGAAACCTTCAGAAATCATTTACCTCAACCTTCTAAAAGCATCCATTATATGAGTTATGGCAATACTCCCGAACTTCCGCCCCAGTACTGGGTGGCGTCGAGGTTATCTCACCAACAGCTGCATAAAGGAGATTTTTGATGTCGGCGAACTCAGGTATTCCAGAACTGCAACGATAAAATTGTGACGACAACACCTAGGAGCTCAACTCCCCGGGACACTGCCACAACCCCTAAATGGCAGGAGGCACCAAGAACAATGTTCTCGTCACAAAACCATTGGAACGATTCCAAGATACCCGCGTGATCCTAATTTTTTTAGTGAAATTTGAGAAGAGAAGAGTCAAAACTCTATGTCAGGATGCCTCACCAGAGCGATGAAGGGACTGAGGAGTAAAAAGAATCCTACTCTCCGATATATATAATCCTAAAAGACTCAAAACATTTTTCTAGACTCAACAACGCCAGGGATTCGATCAAGCAGGGGGCTCCTAAGTCGGGGAAGGCTCTGCTTACCAACTTGTAACACCCATGATGCGGCTATATCTCCCACGTGTCAGAGCACGACTTAGAGGCATAACTGCATTGTAGGCACGTCGCAAGAGGGGTAATCTTTACACATCCCATGTACTGAATAAGAAAGAGGTATAGAGTTGGCTTACAATCGCCACTTCACACAATACATAAATATAGCATTACATCATCCAGATACAAACAAGGTCCGACTACGGAACCAAAATAAAGACAACCCCAAATGCATAAGATCCCCGATCGCCCCAACTGGGCTCCACTACTAATCATCTAGAAAGGAAATGTAGTAACGTCCTGAGTCCTCATCGAACTCCCACTTGAGTTCAGTCGCATCTCCTGGAACGACATCATCGGCACCTGCATCTGGTTTTGGAAGTAATCTGTGAGTGACGGGGACTCAGCCATCTCACACCCACGTGATCAAGACTATTTAAGCTCATGGGTAGGAAAAGGCTGTGAGGTGGAGCTGCAGCAAGCACTAGCATATATGGTGGCTAACTTACGCAAATGAGAGCGAGAAGAGAAGGCAAAAGCACGGTCGAGAAGCTACAAAGATCAAGAAGTGATCCTAGAACTACTTACGTTCAAGCATAACCCGAGACCGTGTTCCCTTCCTGGACTCCACCGAAAAGAGACCATCACGGCTACACACGCTAGTGATCCATTTTAATTAAGTTAAGTGTCAAGTTCTCTACAACCGAATATTAACAAATTCTCATCTTCCCATAACCGTGGGCACGGCTTTTGAAAGTTCAAAACCCTGCAGGGGTGTCCCAACTTAGCCCATCACAAGCTCTCACGGTCAACGAAGTATATTCCTTCTCCCAGGACGACCCAATCAGACTCGGAATCCCGGTTACAAGACATCTCAAATGGTAAAACAAGACCAACAAAGCCGCCCAATGTGCCGACAAATCCCGATAGGAGTCGCACGTATCTCGTTCTCAGGGCACACCAGATGTGACATCCTACGAGTAAAACCAACCCTCAAGTTGCCCCGAGGTGGCCCCGCAGTCTACTCGTTCCGGACCAACACTCAGGGAACACTGGCCCGGGGGGTTAAAATAAAGATGACCCTCGGGCTCGCGAAAACCCAATGGAAGGTTATAGGTTGTTAGGCAAATGTAAAATCAAGGTTGGTCCTTGCTGCAGGAGTTTTATTCAAGGCGAACTGTCAAGGGGTTCCCATTATAACCCAACCACGTAAGGAACGCAAAATCAAGGAACATAACACCGGTATGACGGAAACTAGGGCGGCAAGAGTGGAACAAAACACCAGACATAAGGACGAGCCTTCCACCCTTTCCCAAGTATATAGGTGCATTAAAGTAAACAAGATATAATAATGATATCCCAACAATAAACATGTTCCAACAAGGAACAAACTCCAATCTTCACCTGCAACTAGCAACGCTATAAGAGGGGCTGAGCAAAGCGGTAACATAGCTAAACAACGGTTTGCTAGGAAAAGGTGGCTTTGAGGTTTGACATGGAAATATGGGAGGCAGGATAAAGCATGTGGTAGGAATCGAGGCATAGGCATAGCAATAGAGCAAGCAAAGATAGAAGTGATTTCGAGGGTATGGTCATCTTGCCTGCAAAGTTCTCCGAGTTGACGTAAGCTTGATCCTCGTAAGCGTACTCAATGGGTTCCTCGAGCACGTACTCGTCTCCCGGCTCTACCCAAAGCAAGAACACAAGCAAAGGGAACCACAATCAACCACGGTGCAATGCGCAAGCAACATGATGCAAAACACGGCATGATATGCAGGATGTACTATGCAATGCATATGCGTGCTTCGGAAGGGAAAGATTGAACCAGGCCTCAACTTGGCAAACCAAGAGCATCTCTGGAAAGATGAGTTCATTTCGGTCAAAATCGATATAAAGATCGCCGGAATCAGATGCACGGTTTACAAATGGCAAGCAAAACAATAATGGCGCTATTCTGTGATTAACAACACGATGCCATCTAAAATGCATCAAGAAAATAAGCTACTGCACTCTAACATAGCAACAAAGCACATGGCAGTGATCCACTCAAGATGCTTGACAAAAGATGAACACTGTGCTATGGCTAAATCACACAATAGAAGGTTCTAACAAGCATGGCAAAACTGCAAAATATATGAGGTTCACAGACTTAGTGAAAATAACAACATGCCAGGAATTAACATCAGGAAAAAGAAATGTTTAGAGCAAGATAACAACATGCTATAGGAACATATCATGGCAAAGCAAGGCATGGCATGAAACTACTCAAAGCATATAAAAAAAGTCCCTTAATGACCATAAGCCAAAAAGGATCAGAAGATATGATGGCACCCATGTAAACATAGCAAGTTTCGTTAACAGATTCAGACTTAGTAGAAAACTGGACATGTCAAAAACAGAGTTACGTAGGCATGTTTGCGAGCTCGATGCACTCACCACAAGGCATTGCACGAGAAACTAAGCATACACCCAGCAAGAAAACATGTTCAAGAAGCTAACCATGGCAAGAACCATCTCATAGCATCCATGGATCAACTACAACAACCTCGGCAAAATTGATTAACACGTAAACAATCTGCCAGGAACATTTTATAGCACAAGTAGAGCAAGATTGAGTCATGCTAGGTTACTCCATAATTGCAAACATAGACATGGATGGATAGAACATAACAATATCTCAAAATCATCCTTACTGAACATGCTCAAAAGAGGTATGGATCACTCTGTAGCAACATGAATACAAGGCATAAAAATAACATCAGGGAAATTACTTAGAAGAATTCGAAGTCCCTAAAATCAACAACATCACGAGAGCTACTTTGCATGCTTGTGCTAGTCACCACATTGATCAAAAAAATACATGGCATACACCCCTGTAAAGATGGCATGGCATAGCCCAAAACACGTGTAGGGCTCAAGTTCATAGGTGGCACACGTTAAACATGGCAAAAATGAGAGATGTCCATAATCTGTTAATAAACAGAAACTAACATTATATAGCACTCTTGCAACAGCATTTTAGGCACCAATATGGACTCAAACAAGCATGGTGCAATAGAATGAAATGAAGAGGACATCATGATGAAAATTTTGACATATTATCCGCGCAAAATGGAGCTATATGGATGGAGGTATGGCATGATGAAAAAGGGACCAGAATGCAAATATTTCGGGACCTGGGGAAATTTCGAGGGTCAACCTTTCTCACTGCATCTGGATCTGGGAGTCGGGCACACGAATCAAGATTCACCGGGCTCGTCAGAGAGAGGTTGCAGGAGTTGATGGAGGAGGCCGGAGACGAGGAGGAGGCCGGAGGAGGGCGCGAGCCAGCTGGAGGGACGCCGGAGCGCGGCCGGGGCGGCGGTGGGCGGCGCGGCCACCGAGGCGCGGCGCGCTGCGCCTAGCGCGGCGGGGCGGCGAGCGAACCGGGTCGCCGGGCGGCGCGGCACCGGCCGGCGGAGGCGGCAGGCGGCGGACCGCGGGAGGAGCGGGGCGCAGCGGGCGAAGGCGCGCGCGGGTGGCGCGGTCGGGCGCTGGCGGCGGGGCGGAGGGGGCCGCGAGAGCCAGAGACAGGCCCGGCGGGCTTCGGCGGGGAAGTGGGCTCGGGCGCCACGTGGTGGCCTGCAAGTGGATGGTGCGCGGCGGCGGACGCGTCCGGCGCCGTTCGGACGTGTCAGGCGCGGAGAGGGACTAGGTTAGGGTTGGTTTCATCCGTGAATTTCGAAGGGGAGGCCTATTTATAGGTAGATGGAGCTAGGAGAGTCCAAATGAGGAGCGGTTTTCGGCCACGCGATCGTGATCGAACGACTGAGAGGATAGAAAGGGTTTGGATGGGTTTTGGGCCACTTTGGAGGGGGGTTGGGCCGCAACACACACGAGACCTTTACGGTTCCTCGGTTAACCGTTGGAGTATCAAACGAAGTCCAAATGGCACGAAACTTGACAGGCGGTCTACTGGTAGTATACCAAGGCCGCTTGGCAAGTCTCGGTCCACTCCGAGAATGTTTAACACCCGCACATGAAAAGAGGAAAAAGGGGGCACCGGAGGACGTAGGAGTGCCAGAAAGCAAAACGGACAACATGGAAAATGCTCGGATGCATGAGACGAACACGTATGCAAATGTGATGCACATGATGACATGATATGAGATGCATGACATGGACAAAATGCAAAAACGAAGACAAAATCCAACCACGAGGGAATATAATAATTTAGTGCCGAAAATGGCAAGAGTTGGAATACAAATATGGCAAGTTACATACGGGGCGTTACAACACTCCACCACTACGAAAGGATCTCGTCCCGAGATCTAGGACTGGAAAAACTCCGGATATTCGGAACGGAGGTGGTCCTCGCGTTCCCAGGTGGCTTCACGGCCGGAATGATGTGACCACTTCACTTTCAGGAATTTGATAGACTTGTTGCGAGTCTTGCGCTCAGTTTCTTCAAGAATTGCAATGGGATGCTCATGATAAGACATGTCTTCTTGGAGATCAATCTCTTCGAAGTTGATGGTGCGGTCAGGAGTCTTGAAACACTTGCGAAGCTGAGACACGTCAAACACGTCGTGCATGTTTGCAAAGTTGGACGGAAGCTCAAGTTGATAGGCGAGAACGCCTCTTTTGCCAATGATCTTGAAAGGACCCACGTATCTAGGGGCAAGCTTCCCTTTGCTACCGAAGCGATGAGTACCTTTCATTGGAGAGACGCAGAGGTAGACATGGTCTCCGATCTCGAAAACCAAGTCACGATGCTTGCTATCATAGTAACTCTTCTGGCGCGATTGCGCGGCTTTGAGATTTTCACGAATGACTTTGCACATTTCTTCAGCCTCTGTGATCAAGTCATTGCCAAGAAGTTGGCATTCAGCAGTCTCTGACCAGTTAAGAGGAGTACGGCACTTTCTGTGTGACGCCCCGAGACCGACGCGCCAGGTGTCTTCTAGTTATTCGCTGTTGTTGCCATGTCTTTTGCTTGCGTGTTGCATCTTGCCATGTCATCATGTGCATTGCATCATCATGTTTTCAAAACTTGCATCCGTCTGGGTTCCCCCAGTTCCGTCTGTTGTCCGTTCTGAACCCAGACACACTTGCACGCGCCCGCGGCACGTCCGAAATATTATTTTATAAGTGGCCGGAAAATGTTTTCGGATTGGGTTGAAAGTTGGCGTGTGGTCTTATTATAGTGTAGATAGACCGCGTGTCAAGTTTCATCGCATTCGGAGTTGGTTTGATAGCCCAACTGTTAAACTATAGCGGCATTATAGCCGGGCACACGTCGGACGTTTTCGGTCTCCGGAAATAGTCGCCGGGCCTCTCTCTCTTGTCTTCTCTCAGCCTGAGGCCTTCTGCACAGTGCACTACCTACCATCAGGCCCAACCTAGGCTCTCTCGTCAGTCCGCGGACCTCCTCGCATGCGCGTCCGAAATCTGTCCCGGACCCGACCCGGGAAGTCGTCACCGTTGGATCCGGATCAACCCCAAACATCTACAAAACGTCTCCGTTTTGTTAATTGGACTTCCTAACATATTTTTTTCCGTCCGTCCAATTATGATCGGAGGGACGAGATAGCCCCTAGCCTAACCTACCCGCTATATATACTAGTCTAAACCGAGACCAAATCCCTAATTTCTAGGGATCCTACCTAGCGCCGCCGCCACTCCCTTTGTTTTCAGCGCCGAACCAACCAGCTTCGTCCTCCCAGATCCCCTCCTCCCTCGATTTGCGCCGCCGTCCAACCGTTTCCTTCCACCAGCGCCTGCCTCCTGCTCCCTCCTCCACTGTCCATCGCCCGAGCAAACTGGAGGCCTCCCATGCGCACCCCGTAGCTGCATGCCTCCTCGCCTGAAGTCCTCCTCGCCGTTGTTTCTTCATCACCGGCTCCAGGCTCCAGCCACCTCTCGGGTGGCCCTGTACCACCACCACCAAGCTGCACCTCTCCTTCCCTTCTTCCCCTATGGTTTTCTCTCCTTCCCCTTTGATCTCTCTCACGATCTCCCTCTCTCTCTGTACTTCATCGCTGCAGGAACAGCAGCCTGCCTCGACTCCTCGTTTGCGGATCCCGTTCGCCCTCGCTCCGTTCCCGCGCGATCCGGCATGGTCCGGCCGGAAAGGGATCTCGTCCGCAACCACGCCAAGTCTCGTGAGGTGTCGCCCGTATCCGTTGATGGCATCGACCTCCCCTGCTTCTGCATCGAGCAAGAGAGGACGCACGCACCTAGCCGCCCCGATCCACTGCCCGTTGACCCTCCGCGCTGACCCGATCGCCCTGCCTCCGCTTCGCTCTGCCTACGAGGCCCAACGCCGCGCCAAGCCCAGCTCCCTAGCGCGCCTCCAGCCCAGCGCCAAGGCCCAGCGCGTCTCCAGTCCACTTCGCCCTGCCTCCCCCTCACCGACTGGGCTTGGCCCATGTTGAGAGCAGATCCAGCCCGACATGTTTTTCCATAAAATGTTTTTCCTTTTTTTCAAAGAATGCTGTTTTGTAGAAAACCCCCCAAGCAACATGCATTTAATAACTCACAAACCGTGCATCATTTGTAAAAAACTTTATATATGAAAAATGCTTAGAATTTTGTGTAGATTAATAATATGCCACTTTCATGCATGTTAAAAATGTCTAAAATGTTGTTTGTTTAATGTTGCATAAATAGCATGCTAAAACAGTTTAATTCATAACTAAATAACCGTAGCTCCAAATCTAATAAACTTTATATGTAAATGGGGTGGAAAAATGTCTAGTTTAACATGGTGGCTTTACTTTGCATGTTTAACAACTCTAAAATTGTGTTTAGGGCAGAACAGTACCATAACCAAAATATGCACATGAGGATTTTTCCGGACTTGTTGCTTGTTGTTCCGGCCTCATTTAAACTTGCCTAGATAGGTAGTTTTCATTTGCTTCACCCTCTTGCCATGTTTAACAACATTTAATATTGTTGGGTACATAAACAAGATCGAACTAAATAAGTCACGTGGTGTTTCGTCAATATGCAACGGAGTTGCATATTGAGCTCCACTTAATTTGTAGGGTTGTTTGTGCACTTTGCCATGCCATGCCTCATTAAATTGGACATGCATCATACGTGTTTGCGCATCGTGCCATGCTTATGTGATGTTTGTTCACTATGTTGTTTGCTTCTTTCCGATGTGCTTCTTCGGGTTGGTTCCGATAACGTCGTGTGGTGAGGATCTGTTGGCTATGTCCGTTTGTCTTCTTCATGGACTCGTTCTTCTTCCTTGCGGGATCTCAGGCAAGATGACCATACCCTCGAAATCACTTCTATCTTTGCTTGCTAGTTTCTCGCTCTTTTGCTATGCCTATGCCGCGATACCTACCACATGCTTCATGTAACATCCCAAAATTCTAAATTTTGGAATGTTGTAAACAAATGGACAGATTTGATTGATTGGTTGATTGATTGTATGAAAGTGAGTGAAGTTCGAAACTTTTTGAAAGTTAAATGAGAGGGAATAAAAGGACTTTCCCAAACTTTCACCTTTTTCTTTTGATCCCCGAGAATTCAAATTCTTTTCATCACAAAACCCTGGAGAGAAGATGACATGACTTCTTCCATTTATTTAAATGACATGGGGTGTTGAAAATATTTGAATTTCATTTGGAAAATATTTCCAATTCTGATACTTTACGCAACTCAATGACCCACGGAGAGAGTTGGGGATTTCGTTATTTTCATATTTGAGTTTTCTCAAATGTTGAGAATAGGGTCATTTGATTTTATTTATTTTATCATCAATTATTTCTATTACAAAAATATGATAGAGGGAATAAAATGACTTTCCCAAAATAAAGAAATATTGAGGATTTAATAAAAAGTCAAATAAGATTTTATTTCGGAGTTTTTCGGTGTTCTATTTGAATTTAGGAAAAATGTGCATTTTTCAAAATTGCTTTTAGGGCCCAAATAAATGTTCACCTTGTGCGGCTTGATTTTAGAAGCCCGTGAAAATTTATTTCGGAATTTTTGGAGTCCGTTTAGTATTTATTTTTATTTTTCTTCCGAGCGAAAAAAAACGAACCGACTTCGGGCCGTACCCGAGCGGGAAACCGCCCGGGGGCAGCCTTTAAATAGCGCCGCCCCGAGCCACCCTAGCCCATCAGCCCCGCCTTGATCCGCGCGCGCCGTCAGAGCCGCCGCCGCCACCGATGATCCCGCCGCCCGAGGTTCGTCGCGCCTCGTTTTCCGTGCCGGAAAAAAAATTGGCGTTCGTCGCTTTTCTTTTTCTCCCATTAAATCCGCGATTTTTCTGATCGCGATTCCTGATTCGATTTTCGTTTTAGTTTAACTTTTCGCTCATTTATCGGAATCAGGCGATTCAAGCGCCTAGGGATTCGTCTCGAAACCCTTTATCCGTTTAACCAACTTAAACAAGATTTTGCTACTGTAAAATTTGCCCTAGATCCAGATTACTAGAACAAAGTTGTTTTCTTTCGCAGTTTGACTTTCGTTGCTTCGTTCGATTTGATTCTTTTTGCCAACCGGAGTTCTTAAGTTGAACCTTCTGGTTAGATCTCTTATTTGAGTTTTACCTGTGCATTATATGAGTACTTATTGTATGCTTGTTTGTTTGTCTGCGGTAGAATACCTGGAGTGCGCCGCTTGTTACTTCGAATCGTTAGGTTTCGCGGATCATCAGCAAGGCAAGTTCACGCTTTGATCATATCCCCTTCATACCCAGTTTTTATTGCATTAGATCAAACCTCAAACATTGCATGATTAGGATCTAATTAAATTGTGGGATTGGGAAGTAGTTGATGAGGTAGGAACCTATTGCCCTGTTACTATCAAACCCTTGGGAGTTACTTCTACGTGTTGCTTATATTGCTATGCTATGCTAGTAGACGTGGTTTGGGTATGAGTGAAATCCATGACAGATGTGAGATTGTTATTTAATGGTTCAACTTAAGGTGGCAACTTGAATACACATCTGGGTGGATTGCTAGGGGCACCCTGGGGATATACCAGTGGACTTGCCCGGACACCTGGGGATATACCAGTGTTGTCCTAGGAGATCCCGGGGATATATCGTGTGATTATCCTATGGTCCGCCACCCAGGCTCAAAGGGATCATAAGATTATTCATGCTAGAAACTTCCTTGTGCAGCCACAAGCTATTATGGGCTCTAGCATAGTTGACTAAGTCCTGCGAACTTTACAGTGGTAGACTAGGAGATGTAGGGGATGTAGGTGGTACGGTCTACCCATCATAAGGTGCTAGCGCTTCTGAAAGACTATGTCTCGGTCATCCGTCTTCTCAAACACCATGTAGTGCGAGAAACCAAATGGAGGCAATCGAGTCTTGTGGGAAAAAGTGCGCAAACCTCTGCAGAGTGTATAAACTAATCATGGTTAGCCGTGTCCCCGGTTATGGACATCTTGAGTATCTAGTTCTTGGATTATCCTGTTTATCTCATCACGTTACTTTAAATGAATATTGTTGGGTTTAATGATATTACTTAATTGGGATTGAGAATGCTGTCAACCATTCTCAATGTTTAACAACCACCATGATAGTTAAATAAATTTATTCCTTTGCAGTAGGGAAAAATTGGCTTTGCACAAAAACCTTATAACCGTAGAGCTTTTCCACCAGCCAAATATGCATGTAGTGATAGCCATTATTCATCATTGCTCTACAATGTGAATTTGCCAGTACATTCAATGTACTTACCCTCTGTGGCTGCAATGTCTCATGTTGCAGGATTTCTTACGACGAGTAAGTGATACGTTAGGGTTATGATTTCTACACTCAACTTTGCCGTTGGTGTTGATGGGAATCCACAACCTTGTTACTTTCGCTATTTTGGATTGAGGTAATAGTATTTACGTTACTTTACACATGTGATTTACCTCTTTTATAAATCCTCGAGTACTGTGTGTGTCAGCATACGGATCCAGGGATGACACTTAAGCACAGAGACTTGATCCATTCGGATCGGGTCGCTACAAGATGGTATCAGAGCACATGTTGACTGTAGGACGTGACCCTAGAAACTGGCAAGCCCATAGCAAAGATTTTTTTCTACAACTTTCCCTTTCAAAAAGATATTTTACCTCTCTTCTCTTCTGAGCTTATTCAAATATTCCGTTTTAGTTAGACCATACCCCTTTCCCCTTTTGACCAGACGAGGATTTGACTGATGAGACCACTCTATGAAGTACAAGATATTGGACAACTAAGACCGCTTCAGAATGAAGAGTATTTTCCGTGCATCTGAATAATGGAAACTACAACGGTTGAAGACTCCGAAGACAAGTAGAATTTGAAGTCTCTGAAGAATCCCTAGATTTGTATGACCTAGGAAGGCTACCCTTATGAAACTTGACAGATTATGGAAGTTGTCAATGCCCGAGATCAGGGTGTATCGGAGAAAGACCGGAGCATGGAGAGTTAAAAACTTAAAGTTCTGTCAAGGAAAACCCTAAGGCAGGAGATATCAACTATGGAGAGATAGCTCATGGAAATGACAAGAGCAGAAACACAGCTATCCATGATGTTATCGCCCGCTTATGCTATTGTCACCGTGCTGAGTTAAGCATGCATATGCATGGAAGGATTGGATAGTAAAAGGCTGATGGAGCATCTATCAGCAAGAGGTGAAGTTTTAACCTTAGCTAGTGTATCACCAGGATCTGGAGTGTTACATCAAGAAGTTTAAGGTGGAGCTCCATGAAGCCGTATTAGACAAGGAAGCATTTCGTGAAGAACTCAGGAACCAAAGGCTGAAAGTAGCCAGATGGAGGAGCTACAACCTCGAGATACCGGAGATTCGTTAAGAACTGAAGGATAGCAGGATCATGGTTCAGGTCGAGTTTGATGAAACCCAGAAGTTTGGAATGCAACTCCAGAATATTAAAGGACGTCACGAGAGACTTCGCATCAATAGAGTTGATCTGGCAAAAGAACTTGAGAAAGACAAGCATGATCGCAAGAAGCCATTGGAGGCATGAACAAGGCTTGAAGAGTTTGAAGAGTTGATGATTTATTGACCTTTAGAAGACCAAACCCCTGTTATATACCTACGTTAGATGCGATGATTTTGAGCTGTCATTTGTTTGATGTTTTTCGACAGCCACAATAAAATCTGTCTTTTCAAAACTTTTGTTTGTATTGTGTGTATCCCTCTCTATCTCTCTTATCTCACCCAAAACCCATGGACCCAATAGAGGATGAATGAAGATGAGCTTATATTTTCTGGACCGATAAGTCAATTGGAGACGGACCGATGGATTCAGAACATGGAGGATCATATGAAGAATAACCCTATAGCTGGACATGATATGACCCAGCATGCTCTTCAGTGCTTTAAAGAGGTGCTGCTACTTGGTGGAGAATGTACCAAACCATCAATGGATGGCAAGGAGTAACCACTTGGAAAGAATTTAAGTTGACTTTGCCAAAGTCTCGGTTTGTGTCCCAGAAGTTGAAGCCTTATGGAAAGGATATGAAGAAACCTGGTGCATGCAAGATTCATGGAGAAGTAGGACACACCCATAAAGAACACAAGGATGAATGCCCAAATTGTGAAGGAAGTCACCCAATTGAAGAATGCCCAACTAGGCAGATTACTTGTTTCTTGTGTGAAGGGACTACCCACTACCCTGCTCAGTGTCACATTTACCCCATGGTACAAAGAACCATCCAGAAGAAGAAAGAAGTAATGAAAGGAGCCCTCATGGAAATTTTAGAAGAAGTTGTGATGAAGGAAGATGTGGGGGACACACCTAAAGAGGACCCGAGTAGACCCTGCACTAAGTCTTGCTATTCATGTGGAGAAGGACACATCTCCCAGAATTGTTTGAACGGGGATCTAGTAGAATTCCCGACAGAGGAAGTAGAATATGACCCACAAGAAATAGAAGCCATGATTGGCATGGAAAGGTCCAGGAAGAGAAGCAGATTGGATTCCAGGAAGGATCTGAGTCATATCACCTATTACAGGTGCAAGGAGTCAGGGCACTACCTCAACAGTTGCCCAAAAAGGAAACCTCGAACTTGTTAGAAGTAATATGTTTTAGTTGTAATGGAGCAGGGCACTTTGCCAGAGAATGCCCCAAGGAGAAGGAAACTTGTGCTAGATAGTTGAGTTTGCAACAAAAGAAATGGAGTAGTAGAAGTGAGAACATTTTCTTTTATATTGAGGTGTTGAGCTGAGACATGTAATGGAAAAGAGAGAGATTGTAATCACTTGAGAATGAATAAAGTTAGCATCGTTGGTACTGATATGGATCTTATGAGTTGTTACTCTATGAAGAAGAATTTTGGCCATTCTGAGGATATGAGAAATATGGTCTATGGAAGATTTGTGCATTTTAAGGGTGGTAGTACCCTGTAAGAACCGTTGACCCCTGGAAAAGATAAGGATACTCCACTGAGTGGATTTCAGACAAAATGAATACGGGTTTTGTCTCGATATGTGTGATGCCCCAAGAGTGTGTGGGATGAAGTTGGAGACCGTCAGTTGTTTGGACCAAATGTGATCAAGGAGTCAGAAGAGAAATATTAAGTTGATTCGAGATAGACTGAAGGTAGCTCAGTCCAGGCAGAAGAGTTATGCAGACTTAAAAACGCAAGGAGGTACTCTATGAAATTGGAGACAGCGCATGTCTTCGTGTGCCCCTCTGCGAGGAGTTAAACGAATTGGAGTTAAGGGAAAGTTAGCCCCGAGATTTATAGGACCATGCCGAGTTTTGGAGCGTATGGGAGAAATGGCCAACAAGTTGGAGTCACCCGAAGGACTGTCAGGAGTTCATGATGTGTTTCATGTTTCCCAGTTGAAGAAGTGCCATGCAGAGATGGCCAATATTCCCCTGTAAGGACGCTTGACCCTGGAAAGGATAATGATGTTCCATGAAGTGGAGTATGGACTCCATAAGTTAAGTTTATATCTCGGTATGTGGGATAACCCACGAGGATGAAGAGATGAATTACTATTGGATATAAAGGAGGTATGATGTTGGTATTATGGAATGATTATAACTCCATGATGATTCTGAGTAATCATGTCCTAGTTTGGTGCCAATAGAAGGAAGGAAGATAGTACAATAGGATGGAATTAAGAATACTAGGAAGTTGGAAGTTGGAATAATGATCAGTTGCCCGATGATAAGTTCCAGGACTACAAGTGATAAGATGGGCCATAACCCACAGACCCCAGGACCTGCCAAGAAGCAAGCACATTCTTGCTAAAGGAAAAACCCTGGAGGAAGATACGATGTCTATCGGCAGACAATTTTATAGGAGTAACGCAAAACCTGAGAGTTGTGAAGGAACGATAGATGCTTGTCTGGCTTGCAGAATCTATGGATATATCCGAACTTCGTTCGTCGACAAGAGAAATTCTGCAATGCTTGTGAGGATGACCAAGTGTTAGTATGCGAGATTCGCTAAACTGTATACATGGTAATGATTTGGGTGCGGGATGGATTGATCACCATACCGACTTACTCTTATTATTCGCCTTGCTATATGGGATGGTAAATCTGAGTGACTTACCTATAGTAGAGAGACGACGGTATTAAACCTTGGTTGAAGCCTTAGAATGGTATAGGTATTTTTTCCTTGTACAAGGCAGTTTTTGCCAACCGTAGGTTATACGGTGAGGATCAACCCAGACCCATTTCCTGCAGGAGAAACCATAAATGGTTGACCACCATGAGATATCGATAGTTGTTTAGTATTGGCGCCAGACCCGTCAGCTAAGAAGACCCAGTCACAGAAGAACCTTACCTAGATGAAAGACACAAGAATTGAGGAAAAGGTTATGCCACTACCGAAAGATCCCAGAGAAGGAATTTCTCGAGGATCTGAGAAGACCGTCACTGTCAAGAATAAGGATGGAGTATATGAGTTTTGATGGAACAGTAACCATGCTTCTAAGGGTGGTAGTGCTCCAGACCCCGTGTGATGATCGATGGATTTTGAGGAGACCCCAAACCCTAACCTATTTCTTGCTAGCCTCTCCGAATCTCGAGGACGAGATTCATTTTAAGGGTGGTAGGTTTGTAAGATCCCAAAATTCTAAATTTTGGAATGTTATAAACAAATAGATAGATTTGATTGATTGGTTGATTGATTGTCTGAAAGTGAGTGAAGTTCGAAACTTTTTGAAAGTTAAATGAGAGGGAATAAAAGGACTTTCCCAAACTTTCACCTTTTTCTTTTGATCCCCGAGAATTCAAATTCTTTTCATCACAAAACCCTGGAGAGAAGATGACATGACTTCTTCCATTTATTTAAATGACATGGGGTGTTGAAAATATTTGAATTTCATTTGGAAAATATTTCGAATTCTGAAACTTTACGCAACTCAATGACCCACGGAGAGAGTTGGGGATTTCGTTATTTTCATATTTGAGTTTTCTCAAATGTTGAGAATAGGGTCATTTGATTTTATTTATTTTATCATCAATTCTTTCTATTACAAAAATATGAGAGAGGGAATAAAATGACTTTCCCAAAATAAAGAAATATTGAGGATTTAATAAAAAATCAAATAAGATTTTATTTCGGAGTTTTTCGGTGTTTTATTTGAATTTAGGAAAAATGTACATTTTTCAAAATTGCTTTTAGGGCCCAAATAAATGTTCACCTTGTGCGGCTTGATTTTAGAAGCCCGTGAAAATTTATTTCAGAATTTTTGGAGTCCGTTTAGTATTTCTTTTTATTTTTCTTCCGAGCGGAAAAAAAACGAACCGACTTCGGGCCGTACCCGAGCGGGACACCGCCCGGGGGCAGCCTTTAAATAGCGCCGCCCCGACCCGCCGCCGCCGCCGACGATCCCGCCGCTCGAGGTTCGTCGCGCCTCATTTTCCGTGCCGAAAAAAAATCAGCGTTCCTCGTTTTTCTTTTTCTCAGATTAAATCCGTGATTTTTCTGATCGCGATTCCTGATCCGATTTTCGTTTTAGTTTAACTTTTCGCTCGTTTATCGGAATCAGGCGATTCAAGCACCTAGGGATTCGTCTCGAAACCCTTTATCCGTTTAACCAACTTAAACAAGATTTTGCTACTGTAAAATTTGCACTAGATCCAGATTACTCGAACGAAGTTGTTTTCTTTCGCAGTTTGACTTTCGTTGCTTCGTTCGATTTGATTCTTTTTGCCAACCGGAGTTCTTAAGTTGAACCTTCTGGTTAGATCTCTTATTTGTGTTTTACCTGTGCATTAGATGAGTACTTATTGTATGCTTGTTTGTTTGTCTGTGATAGAATACCCGGACTGCGCCGCTTGTTACTTCGAATCATTAGGTTTCGCGGATCATCAGCAAGGCAAGTTCACACTTTGATCATATCCCCTTCATACCCAGTTTTCATTGCATTAGATCAAACCTCAAACATTGCATGATTAGGATCTAATTAAATTGTGGGATTGGGAAGTAGTTGATGAGGTAGGAACCTATTGCCCTGTTACTATCAAACCCTTGGGAGTTACTTCTACGTGTTGCTTATATTGCTATGCTATGCTCATAGACGTGGTTTGGGTATGAGTGAAATCCATGACAGATGTGAGATTGTTATTTAATGGTTCAACTTAAGGTGGCAACTTGAATACACATCTGGGTGGATTTCTAGGGGCACCCTGGGGATATACCAGTGGACTTGCCCGGACACCTGGGGATATACCAGTGTTGTCCTAGGAGATCCCGGGGATATACCGTGTGATCATCCTACGGTCCGCCACCCAGGCTCAAAGGGATCATAAGATTATTCTTGCTAGAAACTTCCGTGTGCAGCCACAAGCTATTATGGGCTCTAGCATAATTGACTAAGTCGTGCGAACTCTTATAGTGGTAGACTAGCAGATGTAGGGGATGTAGGTGGTACGGTCTACCCATCGTAAGGTGCTAGCGCTTCTGAAAGACTATGTCTCGGTCATCCGTCTTCTCAAACACCATGTAGTGCGAGAAACCAAATGGAGGCGATCGAGTCTTGTGGGGAAAAGTGCGCAAACCTCTGCAGAGTGTATAAACTAATCATGGTTAGTCGTGTCCCCGGTTATGGACATCTTGAGTATCTAGTTCTTGGATTATCATGTTGATCTCATCATGTTAATTTAAATGAATATTGTTGGGTTTAATGATATTACTTAATTGGGATTGAGAATGCTGTCAACCATTCTCAATGTTTAACAACCACCATGATAGTTAAATAAATTTATTCCTTTGCAGTAGGGAAAAATTGGCTTTTCGCAAAAACCTTATAACCGTAGAGCTTTTCCACCAGCAAAATATGCATGTAGTGATAGCCATTATTCATCATTGCTCTACAGTGTGAATTTGCCAGTACATTCAATGTACTGACCCTCTGTGGCTGCAACGTCTCATGTTGCAGGATTTCTTACGACGAGTAAGTGATACGTTAGGGTTATGATTTCTACACTCAACTTTGCCGTTGGTGTTGATGGGAATCCACAACCTTGTTACTTCCGCTATTTTGGATTGAGGTAATAGTATTTACGTTACTTTACACATGTGATTTACCTCTGTTATAAATCCTCGAGTACTGTGTGTGTCAGCATACCGATCCAGGGATGACACTTAAGCACAGAGACTTGATCCGTCGGGTCGCTTATTCGATGTAATTTCTTTTTGGTGTGTTTGTTGAGACCGATGAATTGTGGGTTTATGATCAAGTCTATCTATGAATAATATTTGAATCTTCTCTGAATTCTTTTATGTATGATTGGTTATCTTTGCAAGTCTCTTCGAATTATCCGTTTGGTTTGGCCAACTAGATTGGTAGTTCTTGCCATGGGAGAAGTGCTTAGCTTTGGGTTCGATCTTGCGGTGTTCTTTCCCAGTGACAGAAGGGGCAGCAAGACACGTATTGTATCGTTGCCATCGAGGATAACAAGATGGGGTTTATTTCATATTGCATGAATTTATCTCTCTACATCATGTCATCTTGCTTAAAGCGTTACTCTGTTTTTAACTTAATACTCTAGATGCATGCTGGATAGCGGTCGATGAGTGGAGTAATAGTAGTAGATGCAGAATCGTTTCGGCTCTACTTGTCACGGAAGTGATGCCTATATACATGATCATGCCTAGATATTCTCATAATATGCTCAATTCTGTCAATTGCTCAACAGTAATTTGTTCACCCACCGTAGAATACTTATGCTCTTGAGAGAAGCCACTAGTGAAACCTATGGCCCCCGGGTCTATTCTCATCATATCAATCTCCATCACTTTAATCTTGCTTTGCTTTTTTACTTTGCTTACTTTTTACTTTGCATCTTTCTACCAAAAATACCAAAAATATTACATCTATCAGATCTCACTCTCGTAAGTGACCGTGAAGGGATTGACAACCCCTAATCGCGTTGGTTGCGAGTAGCTATCGTTTTGTGCAGGTACGAGGGACTTGAGCGTGGCCTCCTACTGGATTGATACCTTGGTTCTCAAAAACTGAGGGAAATACTTACGCTACTCTGCTGCATCATCCCTTCCTCTTTGGGGAAAACCAACGCAAGCTCAAGAGGTAGCAGGATTTCTGGCGCCGTTGCCTGGGGAGTCTACGCAAAAAGTCAACATACCAAGTACCCATCACAATCCCTATCTCTCGCATTACATTATTTGCCATTTGCCTCTCGTTTTCCTCTCCCCCCACATTCACCCTTGCCGTTTTATTCGCCTCTCTCTCTCTATCCTCCCTCTCCTATTTGCCTCTTCCCGCTTCTTTTTTGCTCGTGTGAATTGACCGTTGCTTGTCATATGTACGGGTATGCCGATAGTGCTAGTTATGACTTGTTGATTGTCTCTTGGGCGCCCTCAACGAGAGTTTGGTGACTTCACCCTTAATAGTTAGTCCGAGGGAGAGGGGACGTTAGGAGTTTGTGATTTTGCATTTGGAGTTACGCAAAAGTCAAATATTATTAATAATATTCTTGACCAATCACATGTGACGACGCTTTGCATTAGTACTACCAACGCAGATGTTTACATGAGTTATTGATTATATGCCATATTTCCTTATCTACTGTATTTCCTCTCTCACTTCACGTGTCGCTCAGTAGTTTTTTAGTGATCGTCCCTCTCCTCTTCTCTATCCTTCCCTCTCTTTCTACTTATATTCGATCTGCCACCTTGCTTTTTGCCCGTCTTGCTTTTGTTCTATTAAATGGCATTAAGTGTGTATGTGCCTGTGTTGTGTAATGGATTTGTCTCGCTTAGTCTCTTCGTATGATGCCACTCTTAAGTTCGAAGTCTTTTCCTTTCAAACGAGAGCCCTAGCAGACATTAAATTAAAACCGAATGCCTAGTTTTGAGACACTATAATGATGAGTAAATCATTATACGAGTGAATATATAAATAGTACCGCTTAGTGATAGTAGATCCTTATAATGTATGTTTAATGCAATATGTAATTGTTGATGAACAATGATTCTTCTCGAATTACCTATTGAGGTCAAATTATTGATTAGAAGTTGGATTAAATATGTCTCATAGACAACTCTTGGATTGTGTTGCCAAAGGCAATTTTATTGAAATCGATCCCCATATTGCGCTTGAAATTATAGAAGGTATAGTGGGAACACTACCTCAACAAAAGGGACCTCATCCTACTCAGGAAGAGACGCAAGTTTTTGAAAAGAATTGTGAAGTTACTAAAATTTTACAGAAGTCTCTTGAACCTCTTAAGAACATTGGTGGAAATATTCACCGCATGAATATGTTGATTACCCTTTGTAATAAGCGGTTGGATTCGTTAGATCTAAAAATTTCAGAATATGAAGGGAAACGTAAAGAACCTCCTGGATTCTAGCTTGATTCCGCTAAAAAGTTGAAAACTAGTGACTTTACCAATACCAACAACAATGATTTTATTAGCACTTCGATTTCTCCTCTTATCGATGCTGAATCTTGTGAAATTAATGATGCCTTGCTGAATCTTGTCATGAAAGATCCGTTTTTCGGCCTTCCTAGTGAAGATGCCGCTACCCATCTAAATAGCTTCGTTGATTTGTGTGATATGCAAAATAAGAAAGATGTGGACAATGATATTGTTAAATTGAAGCTATTTCCTTTTTCGCTTAGAGATCGTGCTAAAGCTTGGTTTTCGTCTTTGCCTAAAAATAGTATTGATTCTTGGAATAAGTGCAAAGATGCTTTTATCTCTAAGTATTTTCCTCCCGCTAAGATCATCTCTCTTAGAAACGATATTATGAATTTTAAGCAACTTGATCATGAACATGTTGCACAAGCTTGGGAAAGGATGAAATTAATGATATGTAATTGCCCAACACATGGTTTGGATTTGTGGATGATTATACAACAAATTTATGCCGGATTGAATTTTGCTTCTAGAAATCTTTTAGATTCGGCCGCGGGAGGCACTTTTATGGAAATCACTTTAGGAGAAGCTACTAAACTCCTAGATAATATTATGGTTAATTATTCTCAATGGCACATTGAAAGATCTACTAATAAGTGCATGCGATAGAAGAAATTAATGTTTTGAGTGGAAAGATGGATGAACTTATGAAATTATTTGCTAATAAAAGTGTTTGTTCTGATCCTAATGATATGCCTTTGTCTACTTTGATTGAGGATAATAATGAATCTATGGATGTGAATTTTGTTGGTAGAAACAATTTTGTTAACAATGCGTATAGAGGAAACTTTAATCCTAGGCCTTATCCTAGCAATTCCTCTAATAATTATGGTAATTCCTACAAAAATTCTTATGGAAATTATAATAAGATGCCCTCTGATTTCGAACCTAATATTAAAGAATGTATTACTTCGCAAAAGAATTTCAATGCTTTGATTGAAGAGAAATTGCTTAAGATTGATGAGTTGGCTAGGAACGTTGATAGAATTTCTCTTGATGTTGATTATTTGAAACTTAGGTATATTCCACCTAAGCATGATATCAATGAGTCTCTCAAAGCCATGAGAATTTCTGTTGATGAGTGCAAAGAAAGAACCGCTAGGATGCGTGCTAAGAAAGATTGCTTTATAAAAGCGTGTTCTTCTAGTTTCCATGAAAATAAAGATGAAGATCTAAAAGTTATTGATGTGTCCCCTATTAAATATTTGTTTTGCAATATGAATCTTGATAATGATGGGACTGGATATGATCCACCTTTACCTAGAAGTCGTTCCAAAAATTCGGAGTTTTTAGATCTTGATGCTAAATTTGATAAAAGTGGGATTGAAGAGATCAAAACTCTAGATGTTAATGAACCTACTATTTTGGATTTCAAGGAATTTAATTATGATAATTTCTCTTTGATAGATTGTATTTCCTTGTTGCAATCCGTGCTAAATTCTCCTCATGCTTATAGCCAAAATAAAGCTTTTACCAAACATATCGTTGATGCTTTGATGCAATCTTATGAAGAAAAACTTGAGTTGGAAGTTTCTATCCCTAGAAAACTTTATGATGAGTGGGAACCAACTATTAAAATTAAAATTAAAGATCATGAATGCTATGCTTTGTGTGATTTGGGTGCTAGTTTTTCCATGATTCCAAAGACTTTGTGTGATTTATTAGGTTTCCGTGATTTTGATGATTGTTCTTTAAACTTGCACCTTGCGGATTCCACTATTAAGAAACCTATGGGAAGAATTAATGATGTTCTTATTGTTGCAAATAGGAACTATGTGCCCATAGATTTTATTGTTCTTGACATAGATTGCAATCCTTCATGTCCTATTATTCTTGGTAGACCTTTCCTTAGAACGATTGGTGCAATTATTGATCTGAAGGAAGGAAATATTAGATTCCACTTTCCGTTAAGGAAAGGCATGGAACACTTTCCTAGAAATAAAATTAAATTGCCTTATGAATCTATTATGAGAGCCACTTATGGATTGCCTACCAAAGATGGCAATACCTAGATCTATCCTTGCTTTTTATGCCTAGCTAGGGGCGTTAAACGATAGCGCTTGTTGGGAGGCAACCCAATATTATTTTTCCTTGATTTTTGCTCCTGTTTAGTAATAAATAATTTATATAGCCTCTGTTTTGGTTGTGTTATTTTTGTTTAATTAGTGTTTGTGCCAAGTAGAACCGTTGGGAAGACTTCGGAAAGTCTTGTTAATCTTGCTGTAAAAAACAGAAACTTCCGCGCTCACGAGAACTGATGCATTTTTATTTGGAAAGTGATATTTAGTTAATTCTTTTTTAAGATGATTAATATATAAATTTCTCACGTCCAGAAATTTATTTTAGAATTTTTGGGGTTCCAGATCTTGCGCTAGCTACAGATTACTACAGACTGTTCTGTTTTTGACAGATTCTGTTTTTCGTGTGTTGTTTGCTTATTTTGATGAATCTATGGCTAGTAAAATAGTTTATAAACCATAGAGAAGTTGGAATACAGTAGGTTTAACACCAATATAAATAAAGAATGAGTTCATTACAGTACCTTGAAGTGGTCTTTTGTTTTCTTTCGCTAACGGAGCTCACGAGATTTTCTACTTTAAGTTTTGTGTTGTGAAGTTTTCAAGTTTTGGGTAAGGATTTGATGGATTATGGAACAAGGATTGGAAAGAGCCTAAGCTTGGGGATGCCCATGGCACCCCCAAGATAATCTAAGGATACCAAAAAGCCAAAGCTTGGGGATTCCCCGGAAGGCATCCCCTCTTTCGTCTACTTCCATCGGTAACTTTACTTGGACCTATATTTTTATTCACCACATGATATGTGTTTTGCTTGGAGCGTCTTGTATGATTTGAGTCTTTGCTTTTTAGTTTACCACAATCATCTCTGCTGTACACACATTTTAAGAGAGACACACATGATTCGGAAATTATTAGAATACTCTATGTGCTTCACTTATATCTTTTGAGTTATATAGTTTTGCTCTAGTACTTCACTTATATCTTTTGGAGCACGGTGGTGGATTTGTTTTATAGAAACTATTGATCTCTCATGCTTCACTTAGATTATTTTTAGAGTCTTAAATAGCATGGTAATTTGCTTAAATAATCCTAACATGATAGGTATTTAAGATTAGTAAAAACTTTCTTATGAGTGTTTTGAATACTAAGAGAAGTTTGATGCTTGATGATTTTTTTGAGATATGGAGGTAGTGATATTAAAGTTGTGCTAGTTGAGTAGTTGTGAAATTGAGAAATACTTGTGTTGAAGTTTGCAATTCCCATAACATGCACGTATGGTAAACGTTATGTAACAAATTTGAAACATGAGGTGTTCTTTGATTGTCCTCCTTATGAGTGGCGGTCGGGGACGAGCGATGGTATTTTCCTACCAATCTATCTCCCTAGGAGCATGTGTATAGTGCTTGGTTTTTGATGACTTGTAGATTTTTGCAATAATTATGTGAGTTATTTATGACTAATGTTGAGTCCATGTATTATACGCACTCTCACCTTTCCATGATTGCTAGCCTCTTCGGTACCGTGCATTGCCCTTTGTAACATTGAGAGTTGGTGCAAACTTCGCCGGTGCATCCAAACCCCGTGATATGATACGCTTTTTCACACATAAACCTCCTGATATCTTCCTCAAAACAGCCACCATACCTACCTATCATGGCATTTCCATAGCCATACCGAGATATATTGCCATGCAACTTTCCACCATCCCGTTTATCATGACACGTTCATCATTGTCATATTGCTTTGCATGATCATGTAGTTGCCATCGTATTTGTGGCAAAGCCACAATTCATATTTCTTTCATACATGTCACTCTTGGTTCATTGCATATCCCGGTACACCATCGGAGGCATTCATATAGAGTCATACCTTGTTCTAGTATCGAGTTGTAATCATTGAGTTGTAAATAAATAGAAGTGTGATGATCACCATTTAATAGAGCATTTTACCAAAAAAAGAGAGAAAGGCCAAAAAAAGAAGGCCCAAAAAAAGAGAAATGAAAAGGGACAATGCTACTATCCTTTTTTTCCGCACTTGTGCTTCAAAGTAGCACCATGATCTTCATGATAGAGAGTCTCTTGTTTTGTCACTTTCATATACTAGTGGGAATTTTTCATTATAGAACTTGGCTTGTATATTCCAACAATGGGCCTCCTCAAGTGCCCTAGGTCTTCGTGAGCAAGCAAGTTGGATGCACACCCACTAGTTTGTTTTGTTGAGCTTTCATACATTTATAGCTCTAGTGCATCCGTTGCATGGCAATCCCTACTCCTTGCAATCAATCGATGGGCATCTCCATAGCCCATTGATTATCCTTGTTGATGTGGGACTTTCTCCTTTTTTTGTCTTCTCCACATAACCCCCATCATTATACTCTATTCCACCCATAGTGCTATATCCATGGCTCATGCTCATTTATTGCGTGAAGGTTTATAAAGTTTGAGATTACTAAAGTATTAAACAATTGCTTGGCTTGTCATCGGGGTTGTGCATGATGAGAGCATTCTTGTGTGACGAAAATGGAGCATGACTAAACTATATGATTTTGTAGGGATGAACTTTCTTTGGCCATGTTATTTTGAGAAGACATAATTGCTTAGCTAGTATGCTTGAAGTATTATTATTTCTATGTCAATATTAAACATTTGTCTTGAATCTTTCGGATCTAAATATTCATGCCGCAATTAAGAAGAATTACATTGAAATTATGCCTAGTAGCATTCCACATCAAAAATTATGTTTTTATCATTTACCTACTCGAGGGCGAGCATGAATTAAGCTTGGGGATGCTTGATACGTCTCCAACGTATCTATAATTTGTGATTGCTCCATGCTATATTATCTTATGTTTTGGACATTATTGGGCTTTATTATTCACTTTTATATTATTTTTGGGACTAACCTATTAACCGGAGGCCCAGCCCAGAATTGCTGTTTTTTTGCCTATTTTAGGGTTCGAAGAAAAGGAATATCAAACGGAGTCCAAACGGAATGAAACCTTCGGGAACCTGATTTTTGGAACGAACAAGATCCAGGAGACTTGGACCCTACGTAAAGCAACCAACAGGGAAGCCACGAGGTAGGGGGGCGCGCCTACCCCCCCAGGCACGCCCTCCACCCTCGTGGGCCCCCTGTTGCTCCACCGACATATTTCTTCCTCCTATATATAGCTACGTACCCCAAACGATCAGATACGGAGCCAAAACCCTAATTCCACTACCGTAACTTTCTGTATCCACGAGATCCCATCTTGGGGCCTGTTCCGGAGCTCCGCCGGAGGGGCATCGATCACGGAGGGCTTCTACATCAACACCATAGCCCTTCCGATGAAGTGTGAGTAGTTTACCTCAGACCTTTGGGTCCATAGTTATTAGCTAGATGGCTTCTTCTCTCTTTTTGGATCTCAATACAATGATGTCCCCCTCTCTTGTGAAGATCTATTCAATGTAGTCTTCTTTTGCGGTGTGTTTGTTGAGACCGATGAATTGTGGGTTTATGATCAAGTTTATCTATGAACAATATTTGAATCTTCTCTGAATTCTTTTATGTATGATTGGTTATCTTTGCAAGTCTCTTCGAATTATCAATTTGGTTTGGCCTACTAGATTGATCTTTCTTGCAATGGGAGAAGTGCTTAGCTTTGGGTTCAATCTTGTGGTGTCCTTTCCCAGTGACAGTAGGGGCAGCAAGGCACGTATTGTATTGTTGCCATCGAGGATAACAAGATGGTTTTTTTTATCATATTGCATGAATTTATCCCTGTACATCATGTCATCTTGCTTAAAGCGTTACTCTGTTCTCTTGAACTTAATAATCTAGATGCATGCTGGATAGCGGTCGATGTGTGGAGTAATAGTAGTAGATGTAGGCAGGAGTCGGTCTACTTGTCTCGGACGTGATGCCTATATACATGATCATACCTAGATATTCTCATAACTATGCTCAATTCTGTCAATTGCTCAACAATAATTTGTTCACCCACCGTAAAATACTTATGCTCTTGAGAGAAGCCACTAGTGAAACCTATGGCCCCCGGGTCTATCTTCCATCATATTAATCTTCCAATACTTAGTTCTTTTCATTGCCTTTTATTTTACTTTGCATCTTTATCATAAAAATACCAAAAATATTATCTTATCATATCTATTAGATCTCACTCTCGTAAGTGACCGTGTAGGGATTGACAACCCCTTATCGCGTTGGTTGTGAGGATTTATTTGTTTTGTGTAGGTGCGAGGGACTCGCGCGTAGCCTCCTAATGGATTGATACCTTGGTTCTCAAAAACTGAGGGAAATACTTACGCTACTTTGCTGCATCACCCTTTCCTCTTCAAGGGAAAACCAACGCAGTGCTCAAGAGGTAGCACTCACTCGGGCACTGCTCTAAGAATGAATAATGATGATCATCACACTTCTATTTACTTATAACTCAAAAAAAATTACAACTCGATACCTATGACAAGAATGACTCTATATGAATGCCTCTGGCGATGATCTAGCGTAACATGTATGAAAAATGAAGAACGGTGGCTGAGCCACAAACACTATGTCAGCTATATGATCATGCAAAGCAATATGACAATGAATGCTCAAGTCATCAAACGGAAACGGTGGAAGTTGCATGGCAATATATCTCGGAATGGCCATGGAAAAGCCATAATAGGTATGTATGGTGGCTGTTTTGAGGAAGATATAATGAGGCTTATGTGTGATAGAGCGTATCATATCACGGGGTTTGGATGCACCTGTGAAGTTTGCACCACGTCTCAATGTGAGAAAGGGCAATGCACGGTACGGTAGAGGCTAGCAAATTGCGAAAAGGTAAGAGTGCGTATAATCCATGGACTCACATTAGTCATAAAGAACTCATATACTTATTGCAAAAGTTTATTAGCCCTCAAAGCAAAGTATTACTACTCATGCCTCTAGGGGGATAGATTGGTAGGAAAAGACCATCGCTCGTCCCCGACCGCCACTCATAAGGAAGACAATCAAAAATAAATCATGCTCCAACATCATAGCATAATGAGAGACTATACGTGCATGCTTCGGGAATCACAAAGCTTAACACCAATATTCCTACTAGAGCATAATTATGCTTCAACATAACTCACATATCACATCATCATATCTCAAAACTATTATTAATAATCAAGTTTATTTTGTCCAATGATCTTCATGACATTTTTCTTTTCTTTATCCTTCTTGGATATCTATCACTTTGGGACTAATTTTCATGTGTTGCTTTTCATGAGCTCAAACAAATATAAGTGAAGATCATGAGCATAATATTTCTTTCTCTCAAAATAATTGAAGTGAAGCAAGAGAGAATTTCTTCAAAATTTTACTAACTCTCAAATAAATCTAAGTGAAGCAAGAGATAATTTCTTCAAAAATACTAAGCACACCGTGCTCAAAAGGATATAAGTGAAGCACTAGAGCAAGTCCTAGCTCATAAAAGATTTAAGTGAAGCATAGAGAGCAATTCTAACAAGTCATGACATAATTTTGGCTCTCTCAAATAGGTGTCTCCAACAAGGATTGATGACTTAAAACACAAAATAAAACAAGCAAAGACTCATATCATACAATACGCTCCAAGCAAAACACATATCATGTGACGAGTAAAAATATAGTCTCGAGTAAAATACCGATAGTTGTTGGAAGAAAGCGGGGATGCCACTCGAGGGGACCCCCAAGCTCAGTTGGTTGCTCATTCTTGGATAATAGCTTGGGATTCCGGGGCATCCCCAAGCTTAGGCTCTTCCATCCTTCCTTCATCCATCGTAATATAGCCCAAAACTTGAGAACTTCAATCACACAAAACTCAACAAAACCTTCGCGAGATCCGTTAGAATAAGAATAATAAACCACTACTATAAGTGTTGTATAAAACCAATTAATATTTTGTTTTTGTATTATATCTACTGTATTCCAACTTTTCTATGGCAAAAACTCATCAAAGAAAACCATAGAGCCATCAAAATAAGCACACAACACAAAGAAAACAGAATCTGTCAAAACAGAAGAGTCTGTAGCAATCTGAATATTTTGAATACTTCTATGACTCAAAAAATTCTGAAAAATTAGGACGACCTGCAAAATTTGTATATTGATCTAGTGCAAGTGGAATGGGTATTTTATCGCTCTCTGGTAAAACATGAAAATTAATTTCGTTATCGTAAAAGTTTCTGTTTTTTCAGCAAGATCAAACAACTCTCACCCAAGAAGATCCTAAAGGCTTTACTTGGCACAAACACTAATTAAAACATAAAAAACACAATCATAATAGTAGCATAATTGCTCTAACACACAAGAACAGGAAGCAAAAAGCAAAAATAAAATTTATTCATTGGGTTGCCTCCCAACAAGCGCTATAGTTTTACGCCCTTAGCTAGGCATAAAGCAAGGATCTAAGTTTTGTCATCTTTGGTTCAAGATCCATAAGATGCCCTCATGATTTATTCATAAGGTGTCTTAATTACAGTTCTAGGAAAGTGTTCCATACCCTTCCTCAAAGGAAATTGGAACTTAATATTGCCTTATTTCATATCAATCACGGCAGATAGTGCGTAAAAACGGTCTATCAAGAATAATTGGACAAGACGGATTGCAATCAATATCAAAAAAATAAAATCTATGGGCACATAATTCTGATTTGCAATAATAAGAACATCACTAATTCTTCCCATAGGCTTTTTAATAGTAGAATCTACCAAGTGCAAATTTAAAGAGCATGATTCAAGATCGGTAAGACCAAGCACATCACATAAAGATTTCGGAATTGTAGAAACACTAGCACCCAAGTCACACAAAGCAAAACACTCATAATTTTTATATTGACTTTGATAGTAGGTTCCCATTCATCATGCAATTTTCTAGGAATTGAAACTTCTAATTCCAATTTTTCTTCCAAAGCTTTCATCATAGCATCAACAATATGTTTAGTAAAAGCTTTATTTTGTTCATAAGCATGTGGTGAATTTATCATGGATTGCAACAAAGAAATACAATCAATCAAAGAGCAATTATCATAACTAAATTCTTTGTAATCCAAAAGAGTGGGCACATCACTAGCTAAAGTTTTGACCTCTTCAAACCCACTTTCATCAAATTTTTCAACAAGATTTTCACCCTCCGAAATATTGGGACACCTTCTACCTAAAGTTGACTCTTCTCAAGTCCCTTTTTCATCAATCTCAACTTTACTAAACAAGGAATCAATAGAAGAAACACCAACCATTTTAAGATCTTTTCACTTTTGCGAAAGAAATCACTAGAAAACTCTTTTTCTAAAAATTATATTTTAGCTCTAAGCATAGCAGTTCTTTTCTTACTTTCATCCATAGAAACATAAATAGATTTAATTGATTCATCAACCTTAGGCACAAAAATTTTCATCTTGAGATTTTCCACATCATGAGCAATTCTATCAACACTTCTAGACAAATCATCAATCTTATTCAACTTTTTTTCTATGGAAGTGTTGAAAACCTTTTGCGTGTTGATAAATTATTTAATATTATTCTCAAGATCATAGGTGTTCCTATTATTATTATAAGATTGATTTCCATAGGAATTACCATAATTATTAGAGGAATTACTAGGAAAAGGCCTAGGATTAAAATTACCTCTATAAGCATTGTTGTTGAAATTATTTCGAGAGATAAAATTCGCATATATGGCATCACTATTTTGCTCAATCAAAGTAGACAAAGGCATATCATTAAGATCAATAGGAGCACTTCTACTAGCAACCAATTTCACAAGAGCATCAACCTTTTCACTCAAAGAAGAAATTTCTTCAATCAAATTAACCTTTTTACTAGTTGGAGCTCTTTTGGTATGCCATTGCGAATAATTTGCCATGATATTATCAAGTAATTTGGTGGCTTCATCCAAAGTAATTTCCATAAAAGTACCACCCGTGGTGGAATCTAAAAGATTACGAGAAATGAAATTCAACCCCGCATAAAATTTTTGTATGATCATCCAAAGATTTAACCCATGAGTTGGGCAATTCCTTAGCATCATTTTCATCCTTTCCCAAGATTGTGCAACATGCTCATGTTCAAGTTGCTTGAAATTCATGATCTGGGTTCTAAGGGAAATAATTTTTGCGGGAGGAAAATACTTAGTGATAAAAGCATCTTTGCACTTATTCCAATAATCAATGCTATTGCGAGACAAATAAGAGAACCAAATTTTTGCAGAATCACGCAAGGAAAATGGAAATAATTTCATCTTGACCACATCTTTTTTCTTTTGCATATCGTATAATTCCATGAAGGTATTAAGATGGGATGCGGCATCCTCATTAGGAGTACCAGAAAATTGGTCTTTCATACACTACAAAAATATACACTTCCGTGATGATACGTGTTTTTCACAGTAGGTCACGTTTTTTGTCATGCATGTACATCCATGACGATTTTATGACAGAATCAACATAGTCATACCTGTGCTGTCGTAGAAGTGTTCCATGACATTACCAAAATTATCATCATGGAAGTGTCCACTTCCATGACGATAAATCGCGCGTCACAGAAGTGCTTTCGTCAAGGGTGACCGACACGTGGCATCCACTGTAACGGAACGCCGTTAAGCTATCGGGTCGGGTTTTGGATCCGATAACCCGTTAACAGCCCCGACCAATGGGAAATTTCCACGTGTAAAATTCTTATTGGCCGGACGAAACACGTGTCAGCTTGTCAGTGGGTCAGATAGGCGCCTATGATATGTCGACACGTGCCACGGCCCACCACTGGCCCATTTAGCTTACAAAGCCGTCCCATTTGACTTGGTCAAAAGTTAACGGGCTGGCCCATGAAAAGCTTGTTAACGGTCTCTTCGCAAATAGCCCATTTTACGGCCCGTTAACTCATGGCCCGTTAGGCCCTAAAGGAAATCGGCCCAACAACGTCATGTGGGCCATCGAATATAACACCAGCCCATTTCACTTTCGGCCCATGTATGGCCCACGACGTCTTTCAGCCCATATGAGGCCTTCGTATCTTTCGGCCCTTTACAGGCCCACGGTGACTCTAGCCCATAATGAACATTAATTTTCTTTATACCCGTTAACGGCCCGTGATTTACATGGGCCGTTTCCAGCCCGTGTTAGCTTTCGGCCTATTGACGGCCCATACGTTCTTGGGCTCCTTTTCGGCCCTCGATTACTTCCGGCCCGTTACTGGCATGTTCCCCTAATGGGACAAATTTGGCCCATGGCAAGAGTCGGCCCGTTACTGGCATGTTCCCCTAATGGGCCAAATTCGGCCCATGGAAAGAGTCGGCCCATTACTGGCCTGTTACCCTAATGGACCAAATTCATCCCATGGCAAGAGTCGGCCCGTTTTTGGCCTGTTAACCCGTTGCGCCGTTTCCAGCCCGTCCTATATTCTGGCGCATTAACGACCCGTTATGCCTGTGACAGAATTAAGCCTTCGTTGTCCTACGGCCTGTTAACGGCCTGTTACCGTGCTGGGCCGATACCAATTACGCCCGATTACGGCCCATGTAGACCCATTTATCCGATGGCCCGAGGCCCACCGATTACAGGCCCATTTATCGACGACCTGTAGGAGACCCATGGATCCTACGGCCCGTATATGGCCCATGGTAGTTGCGGCCACTAGCAAACCAGGGAAAAAGAAGACTAGGAAATAAATAAGGCCGAAACTAACGCTAGGCTATTAAGGCGATTGCACAGATTACATTCACTCGGCATCAAAGATCGCCACCAGTGCAAATATAGGGAACACCCTACACTATACAAAAATGGCTTGCTGTTTTCTTCAGCCGGTGGCTGCACGTTAAGAATAAATTTTGTATCGCACCAAAACAAATTACAACTATATAACAAAAGGAAGTTTGGCATAAAACTTAACAGTCTAGCAGATAAATGCACCACCAGAAGTTCAGAAGCTCAGTTCATTTGACCCGACTGTTACGTTTTCATGCTGTATTGTCTGATGGAGCACCATAACCCTCACCTTCATTTCCCGTAGGCTCCTGAACAACATAGCAAATGTCTGATAGTCTGGTTTCAAAACCATGCATATCTTGATGACATTAAGCAATGTTTCTCCTTGTTTCACAAAGGGTCTCTGTTAGGGAATGGACTTGTGTCTGGAGCATAGATACAACATTGCTTTGAGCTTGCATATCTTGATCATGAGGCAGTTTGGACGATATTGCCTTAACACCCAACCCAGTATTACGCAGGAACGTGCTTTTGGCACTGTTAGTGGACAGGTACTAACCCACTACAGCAAGAGCTGACATTGCGGTTATAGTTGCCTCGCCACCTTCAGAAGGTGGTGGTTCCACCATTTTTTCCATAGCTCGCTGAAAAGTTGAGGTTTTACATTAGTAGTACTAGAACAGAAGATATTAAGGAGGCAAAAAAACCAAACAAAATAGCTTTGGTCTATATACAGAACTTATTCTGGTGAACCCATGTAAAATATTAGTTGTATTTCATTGCAAAGTACATAATAAAACCAGGTTCCAAACATATGACCATGTACCATCGCTAATGTATTGTCTATTTCTTCACATTGTATTGAGGGCTAAGGATAAAGAGATGAAGTTTATAATACGGTAAGCATAGTATGACATCAATCATATCACAAAACAAATGAGAACAGACAAACATGCAATTGTAACATTGTGTGGGCAAGTCCAGCACGGAACTAGATTACGGGTCAAGATCAAAGGAACATCACTCCTCTCTTTTAAACCTTGTAAGGTGCAATGATACGCTAAGACAATTGTGTATATAATTGAAAATAGTAATAGACATTGGCTGCAAACCATGCAGTTCAAGGCACAAGTCAGAGTAAGTAGTAGTTAAAAGGCATGAGGATTAAGGACTTACAACATCGGCTCTGAATGGTGTAGTCATGACCTTCTTCTTGCTGGTGTGATAGTCCTTGAAGATTTCCACAACATTTGGTTCAGGTACTTTTTGGTCCTTGCGGGCTTTCCTCTGCATTTCGAACAAGTCAATATAGATCTGATAATATGGTACAGCGAAAAGAGTGAAACAACAGCTAATTACAAGAGCCTCGTGATACGTCTCCATCGTATCTACTTTTCCAAACACTTTTGCCCTTGTTTTGGACTTTAACTTGTATGATTTGAATGGAACTAACCCGGACTGACACTGTTTTCAGCAGAATTGCCATGGTGTTGTTTTATGTGCAGAAAACAAATATTCTCGGAATGACCTGAAACTCCACGAAACATCTTAGAAAAAACAATAAAAAATCCCCGCCAAAGATGAAGACCAGGGGGCCCACACCCTGTCCACGAGGGTGCCCCCCCTCTAGGGCGCGCCCCTACCTCGTGGGCCCCCTAGATGCCCTCCGACGCCAACTCCAACTCTATATATTTGCTTTCAGAGAGAAAAAATCAGAGAGAAGAAATCATCACATTTTACGATACGGAGCCGCCGCCAAGCCCTAAAACCTCTCGGGAGGGCTGATCTGGAGTCCGTTCGGGGCTCCGGAGAGGGGGATTCGTCGCCGTCGTCATCATCAACCATCCTCCATCACCAATTTCATGATGCTCACCGCCGTGCGTGAGTAATTCCATCGTAGGCTTGCTGGACGGTGATGGGTTGGATGAGATTTATCATGTAATCGAGTTAGTTCTGTTAGGGTTTGATCCCTAGTATCCACTATGTTCTGAGGTTGATGTTGCTATGACTTTGCTATGCTTAATGCTTGTCACTAGGGCCCGAGTGCCATGATTTCAGATCTGAACCTATTATGTTTTCATGAATATATGTGAGTTCTTGATCCTATCTTGCAAGTCTATAGTCACCTACTATGTGTTACGATCTGGCAACCCCGAAGTGACAATAATCGGGACCACTCCCGGTGATGACCATAGTTTGAGGAGTTCATGTATTCACTATGTGCTAATGCTTTGTTCCGGTTCTCTATTAAAAGGAGGCCTTAATATCCCTTAGTTTCCAATAGGACCCCGCTGCCACAGGAGGGTAGGACAAAAGATGTCATGCAAGACTTTTCCATAAGCACGTATGACTATATACGGAATACATGCCTACATTACATTGATGAATTGGAGCTTGTTCTGTGTCACCCTATGTTATGACTGTTACATGGTGAACCGCATCCGGCATAATTATCCATCACTGATCCGGTGCCTACGAGTTTTCCATATACTGGTTCTCGCTTATTTACTTTCCCGCTGCTACTGTTACAATCACTACAAAATACCAAAACATTACTTTTGCTGTCTTTACTTTTGTTGCCGCTACCACCACTATCATATTACTTTGCTACTAAACACTTTGCTGCAGATACTAAGTTTCCAGGTGTGGTTGAATTGACAACTCAGCTGCTAATACTTGAGAATATTCTTTGGCTCCCCTTGTGTCGAATCAATAAATTTGGGTTGAATACTCTACCCTCGAAAGCTGTTGCGATCCCCTATACTTGTGGGTTATCAAGACCAATTTCTGGCGCCATTGCCGGGGAGCATAGCTCTATTCTTTGAGTCACTTGGGATTTATATCTGCTGGACACTATGAAGAACTTGAAAGACGTAAGACAACAATTTACCCCTCAACTACGAGGGGAGGTAAGGAACTGCCATCTAGCTCTGCACTTGATTCACCTTCTGTTATGAGTAAGCTAGCCACACCTAAACCTGCTTCTGCTATTCGTTCCGATATGTCGCATGTTATCGATGATGCCACTTCTGCTATGCATGATACTTATGATGAAACTGCTTCTATGCCTGATACTACTGTGCCCCTTGGTGAATTTCTTGATGAACAAATTGCTAGGGCTAGAGAAAAAGAAATTATTGAAGCTGAATACGATGATGATAGCGATGATGAAAATATGCCTGTTATCCCCGAGGGTTATCTTTTTGATATGGAATCTTCTGCCGCTATTTTAGCTTGCAGGGATAGCTATGAGCTTAAGAGGTTATTAGTTAAATGGAACAAAGAATCACTTAGAGATAAAATGAAACCCGACCCATGCTTTTGCTACTTCACCTATATGTGTTCCTGATAAGGATTATGAATTCTCTGTTGATCCTGATATAATTACTTTGGTTGAATCTGATCCGTTTTATGGCTATGAATCTGAAACTGTTGTGGCACATCTTACTAAGTTAAATGATATAGCCGCCCTGTTTACTAATGATGAGAGATCCCGTTACTTTTATATACTCAAAATATTTCCGTTCTCATTAAAGGGTAATGCTAAGATATGGTTTAATTCTCTTGATCCTGGTTGTGTGCGTAGTCTCCAGGATATGATTTATTACTTCTCTGCTAAATATTTCCCTGCTCATAAGAAACAAGCTGCTTTGAGGGAAATATACAACTTTCTGCAAATTAAAGAAGAGAGTCTTCGACAAGCTTGGGGGAGGCTTCTCTAGTTACTTAATGCTTTGCCTGATCATCCTCTTAAGAAACCTGAAATACTTGATATCTTTTATAATGGACTAACCGATGCTTCCAGAGATTACCTGGATAGTTGTGCTGGTTCTCTTTTCAGGGAAAGAACACCGGATGAAGCTGAAATTCTATTGAATAATATGTTGACAAATGAAAATAATTGGGCACCTCCCGAGCCAGCTCCTGCTCCAATTACTGAGCCTATTCTTAAACCAACTCCGAAGAAGAGAGGTGTTCTATTCCTCAGTCTCGAAGATATGCAAGAGGCAAAGAAATCTATGAAATAAAAAGGTATTAAAGCTGAAGACGTTAAGAATTTATCTCCTATTGAAGAAATACATGGTCTTAATTCACCGCCTGTTGAAGAAACTTATGATCTCAATTCTTTATTTATTGAAGAACCTCCTGACCCCGATATCCCGACACAGGTAGTGAAGGTAAATTCTCTCTATAGATATGATAAAGATGAAGTTCCTCCTACTAAAATTGCTAGTTAGTGCTTGGATGAGTTTGATAACTTTCTGTTTAAGAAAGACGACTTCAATGCTTATTTTGGTAGATAATTAAAAGAAAATGCTTATATGATTAGACGCTTGGGTGATTATATGGCTAATATTAAAGGTGAACTTAAACTTGTTAGCAAACATGCTTCTATGGTTACCACGCAAGTAGAACAAGTGCTTAAAGCTCAAAAAGAAGTGCTTGATGAAATGAATAGTAAGAAAAATAATTATGCTGTTAGAGTGGCTACTAGAACTGGTAGAATGATTCAGGAACCTTTGTATCCTGAAGGCCACCCTAAGAGAATCGAGCAAGATTCTCAAAGAAATAATATTGATGTTCCTAGTTCTTCTAAAAAGAAGGAAAAGAAAAATGATAGAACTGTGCAAACTTCTAGTGAACCTATTGCTGAACCACCTGATAATCCAAATGATATATCTATGTCTGATGCTGAAGCACAATCTGGTAATGAACATGAACCTAATGAAAATATTAATGATGATGTTCATGATGATGCTCAACCTAGTAATGACAATGATGTAGAAATTGAACCCGCTGTTGATCTTGATAACCCACAATCAAAGAATCAACGTTATGATAAAAGAGACTTTGTTGCTAGGAAACATGGTAAATAAAGGGAACCTTGGGTTCAGAAACCCATGCCTTTTCCTCTGAAACCATCCAAGAAAAAGGATGATGAGGATTTTGAGCGCTTTGCTAAAATGATTAGGCCTATATTTTTGCGTATGCGATTAACTGATGTGCTCAAAATAAATCCTTATGCTAAATATATGAAGGATATCATTACTAATAAAAGAAAGATACCGGAAGCTGAAATTTCCACCATGCTTGCTAATTATACTTTTAAGGGTGGAATACCAAAGAAACTTGGAGACTCCGGAGTACCTACTATACCTTGCTCCATTAAAAGAAATTATATTAAAACTGCTTTATGTGATCTTGGAGCCGGTGTTAGTGTCATGCCTCTCTCTTTATATCGTAGACTTGACTTGAATAAGCTCACACCTACCGAAATATCTTTGCAAATGGCTGATAAATCAACTGCTATACCTGTCGGTATTTGTGAGGATGTGCCTGTTGTGGTTGCAAACGTTACTATTTTAATGGACTTTGTTATTCTTGATATTCCCGAGGATGATAGTATGTCTATTATTCTTGGAAGACCTTTTCTTAATACTGCAGGGGCTGTTATTGATTGCAACAAAGGCAATGTCACTTTTCATGTTAATGGTAATGAGCATACGGTACACTTTCCGAGGAAACAACCTCAAGTTCATAGTATCAACTCCATTGGAAAAATCCCATCGATTATAATTGGAGGTTTTGAATTTCCTCTTCCTACTGTCAAAAAGAAATATGATATACATATTATAGGGGATGTGCATATCCCCGTTGAGGTAACTTAGTGTTATTCGAAATTTCTCCAGTTTCATGATTATCGGAATGAGTTGTTAACAAGACTTGATCAACCTTATTAGTGGATTCTTTTTGATGAGCATGAGATGGATGAAACTAGAAGCACAACCTTCTGTACCCTCTCTATATTTTCTGTTAATTAGTAGAAATAAAGTAGAAATAGTATTTTTTTGTCTGTTTCCTGACTTATCCATGTAATATAAAAATATCCTGAAAATAAAAGTCCTCAGAATGACATGCCAATTTAATATGATTTTTTCGGGAATATTTGAGGATTTACTGTGCAAAAATTACCGCAGGAGGAGCTGCCACCTGGCCACGAGGGTGGTGGGCGCGCCCCCCCTCTAGGGCGCGCCCCCTGCCTCGTGGGCCCATGGTGGCCCTCCTCCACTTATCCCAGCACCCATCTTCTTCCTCTGTCTCACACAAACCCGAAAAACCAACTCAAGCACGAGTTCCAACCACTTTTGCTGTGATTTTCGATCTCCTTGCTCAAAGCACCTCTCGCAAAACTGCTTGGGGAGATTGTTCCTTGGTATGTGACTCCTCCATTGGTCCAATTAGTTTTTGTTCTAGTGCTTTATTCTTTGCAAATTTGTGTTGCATAGGTGACCATGTTCTTGAGCTTGCATGTCAAATTTATATGGTTCCAAGTAGTTCTAATGCTTGATATAGGCTCTAGGCACTTGTAGGAGTAGTTGCTATCAGTTTTATTGAAGTTGGTTCACTTTTGTTTGAAGTTACTAAAAATTTCAGAATTTTTTAGAGAAAAACATTATGCTTAGGAAGATGTTCCAAGGTGGTTCCTCTAAGAAGCAAGGACCCAGGATTGCTATGCGCGATGCTGACGAGGATCCACCAAGAGATGCTCTGGTACGGCCTTGCGAATGGCCATCGGAAAATTTTATGGACCGTGCGGGAATTAAAGAAGAATTCAAAGCATATTTGCGCAATGCCGGTCTTGAGGATTTTGAGGCTAACAAATGCGTCCAGTATCATGATCTCACAAGTTCATTTGTGAGGAGGTTTGAGTATTCATCTTCGCGTAATTCTCCTTCTGTCATGTTTGATCTTAAAGACAAATCTAATACCATGGACCTAGAGGATTTCACTCTTGCATGCAAACTTCCATCATGGGGCGGTATTAGGGGTCCCCCTAAATATGAATTTAGAAACTTTCTTGCTAGTATAACTGTAGGGGAATCTAGAGATATAACGCAGGCTACCATAGGGAGCATTCACTTTCCTGCTATACATTATTTTGCTCTCTTCATCGGTAGATGCATAAATGCTAAGGATGAAGCATGTCACATGTGTGTCCCTGACCTGAGCATTCTTAGGAGTGCTGTGTCAGGAGACCAATCTTATCATATGGGAGCCATTGTAGCTCGTAGGTTGCATCATAATAGACATAATGGAGATTTCTTTGGAGGAATTTATGCAACCCGCTTAGCTAATTTTCTTGAGATAGACATTCATGAGGGTGATACGGAGTTGCCTCCTGCCTTTTTAGACTATAACTCTATGGCTTCGCACCAGTTTGTCAAGAGGCCTGAATCACCTCTCTTATATCGTTTAATTTTTAACAAACGACACGTTGTCCATATTACTCTCCTTGCTCCTGCCTTCTTTGATGCTCAGGCAAAACGAAGATACACTATCACCAGAGAGGAGGCAGATGAGTACGAGAGGAGAGCGGAGGCAGCTCGACTCCATGCTGTAGCTCAGCAGGCGATAACCGCTGCACATCAGTATGATCCCAACTATTCTTCGTCGCAGTACGACCCCAGCTACACCTACGGGTATCCGCCAGGCTATCCCTGGCAATAGACCAACTTAGGCCAAAAGCCTAAGCTTGGGGGAGTACGTATTTCTCACCGACATTACATTTATGCTCACACACACTCATTACTAGATGTCGGTGCTCATACTCTTTCACTGTAATATCCATGCTAGTTTATTTTCTTTTTCCTGCTTTCTTCTTGTGTGTTTGTTAAACGTTAAGAAAAACAAGAAAATTAGTAGTGGTTTACTTTTCTGCTGTAGTAGTAGTAATTAAAAAGAAAACCCCAAAATATTTCCCATTCTTCTTTTGCTTGTTGGGAGCTTTCCCGTGTAAATAGTTTTTATTTCTTCTCTTTCCTTTGGGGGTCAGTAGGAGAAGACCATGATTAAATTGTTGAAGTGGCTCTTATATGCATTATTGTTGATTTAACCCAGAGCCCATATTGCCTTGTCTTCTCCTGTTTATTGAATGCTCGCAGATTCCAGCTTAGTCCAATGCACGTACACTCTTATTATTATTCAGACCGTTCGGTCATGCAAGTGAAAGGCAATTATGATGATATATGATGGACTGATTGAGATGAGAAAAGCTGGTATGAACTCGACCTCTTTTGTTTTTGTAAATATGATGTGCCCCTCGTTCTTGATTCAGCTTATTATGAATAAACATGTTTGCAATGAAAATTAGAGATCGTAGTTGCTTGTGCCATGCTTGATTAGCTATGAGTTATAATGATTTACCCTGTGTGCCAGCATGCTATTGAGATGGTTATGATGTGGTATGATGGGGTGGTATCCTCCTTTGAATGATTTAAGTGACTTGACTTGGCACATGTTCACGCATGCAGTTGAAACAAATCAACATAGCCTTCACGATATTTATGTTCATGGTGGATTATATCCTACTCATGCTTGCATCCAATGTTATTAATTTTAATGCATGTACATGGCTGTTGTCGCTCTCTAGTTGGTCGCTTCCCAGTCTTTTGCTAGCCTTCACTTGTACTAAGCGGGAATACTGCTTGTGCATCCAATCCGTTAAACCCCAAAGTTATTCCAGATGAGTCCACCATACCTTACTATATGAGGTATCTACCTGCTGTTCCAAGTAAATTTGTATGTTCCAAACTCTAAACCTTCAAATAAACATTCTGTTTTGTATGCTCGAATAGCTCATGTATCAACCAAGGCTGTCCTTATCTTCCGTGTTAGGCGGGTTATTCTCAAGAGGAGTGGACTCCGCTCCTCACTCACGAGAAAATGGCTGGTCACCGGGATGCCCAGTTCCATGCTTTATGCAAACCAAATCAAAATTAATTACAAACAAAACTCCCCCTCGGACCTGATGTATGTTGGAGACACTCGTTGTTTCGAGCAAGTCATGGATTGATGCTTGTTGGTGGAGGGGGAGTATAAACTTTACCATTCTGTTTGGGAACCGCCTATAATGTGTTTAGCATGGAAGATATCGCCATCTCTTAGTTGTTACGTTGACAATGAAAGTATACCGCTCAAAATGCAATTTATCTCTATTTCAAAACCGAGCTCTGGCACCTCTACAAATCCCTGCTTCCCTCTGCGAATGGCCTATCCATTTACTTTTATGTTGAGTCATCACTCTCTTATTAAAAAGTACTAGCTGGAGAGCACAACTGTCATTTGCATTCATCACTATTAATTTATATTGGGTGTGACTATGATTGGATCTCTTTTACCATGAATTACAATGTCTAGTCAGTCCTTGATCTTTAAAGGTGCTCTGCATTTATGTTTTGCGGTCTCATAAAGGGCTAGCGAGATACCATCTTGTTATATCATATTATGATTGTTTTGAGAAAGTGTTGTCATCCGAGATTTATTATTATGACTTGCTAGTTGATTATGCTATTGATATGAGTAATTATGAGACCTGAGAATTATTGCAAATGTGGTTAGTTATGATCTATGCTGAAAACTTGAATGCTGGCTTGACATAGTTACAACAACAAGTAGCAAACAGAGTTTGTAAAAGTTTTTCTTTCTTTCAGTTTGTCAACTGAATTGCTTGAGGACAAGCAAGGGTTTAAGCTTGGGGGAGTTGATACGTCTCCGTCGTATCTACTTTTCCAAACACTTTTGCCCTTGTTTTGGACTCTAACTTGTATGATTTGAATGGAACTAACCCGGACTGACGCTGTTTTCAGCAGAATTGCCATGGTGTTGTTTTATGTGCAGAAAACAAATATTCTCGGAATGACCTGAAACTCCACGGAACATCTTAGAAAAAATAATAAAAAATCCCCGCCAAAAGATGAAGACCAGGGGGCCCACACCCTTCCACGAGGGTGGGGGCGCCCCCCCCTAGGGCGCGCCCCCTACCTCATGGGCCCCCTGGATGCCCTCCGACGCCAACTCCAACTCTATATATTTGCTTTCGGAGAGAAAAAAATCAGAGAGAAGAAATCATCACATTTTACGATACGGAGCCGCCGCCAAGCCCTAAAACCTCTCGGGAGGGCTGATCTGGAGTCCATTCGGGGCTCCGGAGAGGGGGATTCGTCGCCGTCGTCATCATCAACCATCCTCCATCACCAATTTCATGATGCTCACCGCCGTGCGTGAGTAATTCCATCGTAGGCTTGCTGGACGGTGATGGGTTGGATGAGATTTATCATGTAATCGAGTTAGTTTTGTTAGGGTTTGATCCCTAGTATCCACTATGTTCTGAGATTGATGTTGCTATGACTTTGCTATGCTTAATGCTTGTCACTAGGGCCCGAGTGCCATGATTTCAAATCTGAACCTATTATGTTTTCATGAATATATGTGAGTTCTAGATCCTATCTTGCAAGTCTATAGTCACCTACTATGTGTTATGATCCGGCAACCCCGAAGTGACAATAATCGGGATCACTCCCTGTGCTGACCATAGTTTGAGGAGTTCATGTATTCACTATGTGCTAATGCTTTGTTCCGGTTCTCATTAAAAGGAGGCCTTGATATCCCTAAGTTTCCAATAAGACCCCGCTGCCACGGGAGGGTAGGACAAAACATGTCATGCAAGTTCTTTTCCATAAGCACGTATGACTATATACGGAATACATGCCTACATTACATTGACGAATTGGAGCTAGTTCTGTGTCACCCTATGTTATGACTGTTACATGATGACCCGCATCCGACATAATTATCCATCGCTGATCCGGTGCCTACGAGTTTTCCATATACTGGTTTACGCTTATTTACTTTTCCGCTGCTACTGTTACAATCACTACAAAATACCAAAAACATTACTTTTGCTGTCTTTACTTTTGTTGCCGCTACCACCACTATGATATTACTTTGCTACTAAACACTTTGCTATAGATACTAAGTTTCCAGGTTGGTTGAATTGACAACTCAGCTACTAATACTTGAGAATATTCTTTGGCTCCCCTTGGGTCGAATCAATAAATTTGGGTTGAATACTCTACCCTCGAAAGCTGTTGCGATCCCTATACTTGTGGGTTATCACTCGCACTGGCAATTATAGTTATGAGATCCTTGCTCGTCTGTTTGGAATTTCACTTGACGGTTGCGCCTTGTTCTCTGAACAGTTCACCTACATGGAGATAATTTGTCTGGCACATGCTAAATAGGACTTCAACATGTGATCTGATCACATATATATAATGTACCTGATACTTACGGATATAGACCAGTGATTTAACAAGGCCCCCTCCTATCTTCATCCGATATATTTTCCACGGAGATGTTTGGGAAAGTTCACTGAAGGGAGTCCTGGATTAGGGGTATCCGGACAGCCAGATTATATCCTTTGGCCGTACTGTTGGACTATGAAGATACAAGATTGAAGACTTCGTCCCGTGTCCGGATGGGACTCTCCTTGGCGTGGAAGGCAAGCTTGGCAATACGGATATATAGATCTCCTTCCTTGTAACCGACTATGTGTAACCCTAGCCCCCTCCGGTGTCTATTTAAACCGGAGGGTTTAGTCCTTAGGACCAACAACAACAATCATACCATAGGCTAGCTTCTAGGGTTTAGCCTCTCTGATCTCGTGGTAGATCAACTCTTGTACTACTCATATTATCAAGAACAATCAAGCAGGACGTAGGGTATTACCTCCATCAAGAGGGCCCGAACCTGGGTAAACATCATGTCCCCTACCTCCTGTTACCATCCGCCTAGACGCACAGTTCGGGACCCCCTACCTGAGATCCGCCGGTTTTGACACCGACATTCCCCATCTCCATGAGTAGCAAATAAACCTATTTCTTGTATTTCGTGTTCCATGATCCATAAGTAAAGATAGAGAATAACTTAGAACAGCAAATAAAATCCACTTAGTGATAAAGCAAACAAGCACACACGAGAATACTCACCCCATGCTATTGTTCCCCGGCAACGGTGCTAGAAAAAGGGTCTTGATAACCCACAAGTATAGGGGTCAATTGTAGCCTCTTTCGATAAGTAGGAGTGTCGAACCCTATCAGGAGCTAAAGGTAGAACAAATATTCCCTCAAGTTCTATCGACCACCGATACAACTCTATGCACGCCTTACGTTCGCTTTACCTAGAACAAGTATGAAACTAGAAGTACTTTGTAGGTGTGATAGGATAGGTTTGCAAGATAATAAAGAGCACGTAAATAAAATCTAGGGGCTGTTTAGATAAAGACACAACCTGGGTAAACATCGTGTCCCCTGCCTCCTGTTACCATCCGCCTAGACGCATAGTTCGGGACCCCCTACCCGAGATCCACCGGTTTTGACACCGACATTGGTGCTTTCATTGAGAGTTCCTCTGTGTCATCATCGTTAGGCTTGATGGCTCCTTCGATCATCGATAGCGATGCAGTCCAGGGTGAGACTTTTCTCCCCGGACAGATCTTTGTATTCGGCGGCTTCGCACTGCGGGCCAACTCGCTTGGCCATCTGGAGCAGATCGAGAGTTACGCCCCTGGCCACCAGGTCAGGTTTGGAAGCTTAAACTACACGGCCGACATCCGCGGAGACTTGATCTTCGACGGATTCGAGCCCCTGCCGAGTGCGCCGCACTGTCACGATGAGCATGATTTAGCTCTACCATCGGACAGTGTTCAGGAGACGCACCGGCAACCGCTCCGACCCTCAATTCGGAGCCAATTGCGCCATCCATGGACGGGTGGATAGACCCCGCCACGGAGGCCGCATTCTCAGCGGCGATCGAGCCGAAGTATCGACCTTACCCTTCACGAGAGCCTGACGCCAAACTGCCGGATTCTTCCCCGGCCACGGACTCCGAACCGCCTGCGCCCGTGCCTATCGAATCCGACTGGGCGCCGATCATGGAGTTCACCTCCGCGGATATCTTTCAGCACTCGCCCTTCGGCGACATACTGAACTCATTAAGGTCTCTCTCCTTGTCAGGAGAGTCCTGGCCGAACTATGTCCGGCAGGATTGGGATGCGGATGACGAAGAAATTCGCCGCCCACCCACCACCCACTTAGTAGCCACTGTCGACGATTTGACCGACACGCTCGACTTCGACTCCGAAGACATCGACGGTATGGACGACGATGCAGGAGACGAACAGGAACCACTGCCCACAGGGCACTGGACAGCCACCTCATCATATGATATATACATGGTGGACACACCCAAAGAAGGCAATGGCGACGGGACAGCGGAGGATGACCCCTCCAAGAAGCAACCCAAGCGCCGACACAGCGGCGCCGCTCTAAGTCTCGCCAAAGCAAAAGCGGTGACATCGGCACATGGAGATAATAGCACTCCGGACAGTGCCGAAGATGACGACAATCCCTCCCAAAGAGCGGCAGATGGAGAGGCGGAGGATGATAATTACATGCCTCCCTCCGAAGACGAGGCAAGCCTCGATGATGACGAATTTGTCGTGCCTGAGGATCCCGTCGAGCAAGAGCGCTTCAAGCGCCGGCTTATAGCCACGGCAAATAGCCTTAAGAAAAAGCAACAGCAGCTTCAAGCTGATCAAGATTTGCTAGCTGACAGATGGACTGAAGTCCTTGCGGCCGAGGAATATGAACTCGAACGCCCCTCCAAGAGTTACCCAAAGCGCAGGTTGCTACCCCGACTGGAGGAGGAAGCATTAAAACCTACATCTCCAGCGTATGACGCGGCTGATCGGCCACCTCGTGGCCGCGACAGAGAGGCATTTCAGCCAAAAGCTCAGCCCGCACCCCGACGCCACTCAAATAAAAATGTCAAGGCACGGGGAAACACGCTAGACCTGCGAGACGTATTGGAGGACAAAGCAAAACACGCAAGATCGATCTACGGATCACGAGGGCGCGCCACTATGCGAGACGATAACCGTCACGCCGGATACAGTAAAAGTAAATCCGGCCGGGCCGAACACAGCGGACAAGACTCATTTGAGCTGCGTCGCGATATAGCCCAGTACAGAGGCGCCGCACACCCCCTATGCTTCACAGACGAAGTAATGGATCACCAAATCCCAGAGGGTTTCAAACCCGTAAATATCGAATCATACGACGGTACAACAGATCCTGCGGTATGGATCGAGGACTTCCTCCTGCACATCCACATGGCCCGCGGTGACGATCTACACGCCATCAAATACCTCCCACTCAAACTCAAAGGACCAGCTCGGCATTGGCTCAACAGCCTGCCAGCAGAATCCATTGGCTGTTGGGAAGATCTGGAAGCCGCATTCCTCGACAACTTCCAGGGCACTTATGTGCGACCACCAGATGCCGATGACTTGAGCCACATAATTCAGCAGCCAGAGGAATCGGCCAGGCAATTCTGGACATGGTTCCTGACAAAGAAAAATCAAATCGTCGACTGTCCGGATGCAGAGGCCCTAGCAGCTTTTAAGCACAACATCCGCGATGAGTGGCTCGCCCGGCACCTTGGCCAGGAAAAGCCGAAATCTATGGCAGCCCTCACGACACTCATGACCCGCTTTTGCGCGGGAGAGGACAGCTGGCTGGCTCAAGCAATAACATATCAAAGAACCATGGTACTTCGGATACCAAGGATAGCAATGGCAGGTCACGTCACAACAAACACAAGCGCCGCATCAACAACGACAATACCGAGGATACGACAGTCAATGCCGGATTCAGAGGCTCTAAACCCGGTCAGCGGAAAAAGCCATTCAAAAGAAGCACTCCGGGCCCGTCCAGTTTGGACCGTATACTCGATCGCTCGTGTCAAATACACGGCACCCCCGACAAGCCAGCCAACCACACCAACAGGGAATGTTGGGTGTTCAAGCAGGCCGGCAAGTTAAATGCCGAAAACAAAGATAAGGGGTTACATAGCGATGACGAGGAGGAGCCCCGGCCGCCGAACACCGGAGGACAGAAGAGGTTCCCCCCACAAGTGCGACGGTGAACATGATATACGCAACCCACATCCCCAAGAGGGAGCGGAAGCGTGCGCTAAGGGACGTATATGCGTTGGAGCCAGTCGCCCCAAAGTTCAACCCATGGTCCTCCTGTCCGATCACCTTCGATCGCAGGGACCACCCCACTAGTATCCGTCATGGCGGATTCGCCGCACTGGTCCTAGACCCAATCATCGACGGATTTCACCTCACTCGAGTCCTTATGGACGGCGGCAGCAGCCTGAACCTGCTTTATCAGGACACAGTGCGCAAAATGGGTATAGACCCCTCAAGGATCAAACCCACAAAAACGACCTTCAAAGGCGTCATACCAGGTGTAGAGGCCCATTGCACAGGCTCAGTCACACTGGAAGTGGTCTTCGGATCCGGATAACTTCCGAAGCGAGGAGTTAATCTTCGATATAGTCCCGTTCCGCAGTGGCTATCATGCACTGCTCGGGCGAACCGCATTTGCGAGATTCAATGCGGTACCGCATTATGCATACCTCAAGCTCAAGATGCCAGGACCTCGGGGGGTCATCACAGTCAATGGAAACACAGAGCGCTCTCTCCGCACGGAGGAGCACACTGCGGCCCTCGCAGCAGAAGCACAAAGCAGCCTCTTCAGGCAATCCACCAGTTCGGTGATTAAACACCCGGACACCGTCAAGCGCGCCCGAAGTAATCTGCAACAAGACCGCCTGGCACGTTCCGAGCTCGCATAGCAATGCGCCCCCCCCAGTCCCAGCCAAACGGCGAAATCCGTGCCACGCGTACATAATTACGCATTGAAAATACCATGGGCATAGGTGGGGGGCACGACTACGGCACGCCCCAAAACGCGGCTCAACCGCACTAGGGGCTTCCCGCTTTGTTATTTTTTCTCTCTTTCAGGACTTTACTCTCTGGAAACCCCGTCCGGCAGTACAATTGCGGACACACGATACAACAACCAAGGAGGCAGAAAGCTACATCGCACCATGGAATTCCCAGGTGGTCTCTGATAACGAGTGAAATACCTACTTTAAATACCATTCCTCAGCTTGCCCTTTGGAGGGTAATGTCAAATAGTCCTACTTTTTGCTTATCGCACTACTTGTATCATTCTGCTTCGACGCACCTTTTTGAATAAACAATGCATAGCACTAGACTATTACCGCATTCTCTATTCTTTTTATATATATGTTCATTCATGACATTCAAGCACCCGTACACTCTGGTACGGCCAATACGCCAGGGGCTTAAGCATACCCCATAATACGGCGTGAGAAGTCCGAACACTTTCGACAGTGCGGCACCCCGAACTTATAGCATTATATGCATCAGCTCCGAATCATGTCTTGGGTCAATAGTTGGGTTTGCCCGGCTCCCATGTTTTGGTACCTTACGTTCCGCTATATCGGCTAAGGTAGCACTGGGAGAACTACTGCGATTGTGCCCCGGTTCATCTGGGCAAGCACCTCAGTAGAGAAAGCTAAAACTGACTGTCATGATAAGGCGAGAGCTGGTCGCTGTTCGAGAGGTCTCGAGTCCCTAAAGACTTATGCCGCTTAGGGCGAGGAGTCGGCTTTGTCCGGCTTAGGCGTGTATAGCGCCCCGAATTCGGCCTTCCGAATACTAGGGGCTTCGCCAAAATTTAAAATTGTAGACTTCTATGGCTAAGTGAGAGTGATAAAGCATTATAGTCCGATTGCCTTGTTCGTTGTGCTGAGCACCTCCCTCGAAGGACCCAACAATGGGAAAAAGAGTGCTCAGATTTATCCCGAACACCCCAGCACTCGTGGCATGGGGGCAGAAGCCGACGACTGGCCATCTCTCAGATTTGATAAACAGCCGCACAGAAGGTAATATTTTAAATTCAAACAAGCGTTGCATAGCGCACATGAACAAGTTTTCATAATACAGGATCACACGAGCAAGTTCATTCAAAAATTACATCCTTCGCACACTCGTCCGCCACAAGACGGGCACCCTTCAGGACACCCTCATAATACATTTCAGGGTGGCGATGCTCCTTGCCCTGCGGCGGCCCCTCCTTCACCAGCTTCTCGGCGTCCATCTTGGCCCAGTGCACCTTCGCACGGGCAAAAGCCCGGCGTGCACCTTCGATGCAGACGGACCGCTTTATGACTTCCAGCCGTGGGCAGGCATCCACAAGCCGCCTCACCAGGCCAAAGTAGCTGTTGGGAAGGGAGTCGCCAGGCCACATCCGGACTATAAGGCCCCTCATGGCCTGTTCGGCCGCCTTGTGCAGCTCGACCAGTTGCTTCAGCTGGTCGCTCACAGGCATCGGGTGTTCGGTCCCAGTATACTGAGACCAGAACAACTTCTCCGTCGAGCTTCCCTCCTCGGCCTGGTAGTACTTTGCGGCATCCGACACGCTGCGGGGCAAATCTGCGAATGCTCCTGGAGAGCTCCGGACTCGGGTAAGTAACAAGTAATTTACTTTCACATGCTTGCTTTGCATAATGAATGCCTTACCCGCCGCTATCTTCCTCATCGCCTCAATTTCCTGGAGGGCCTTTTGGGCTTCAGCCTTGGCAATGCTTTGTGCTCTCGAGGGCCGCGGCAAGCTCGGACTCTCGCGTCTTCGAGTCAAGCTCCAAAGTCTCGTGCTTCTTCACGAGAGCCTGGAGCTCTTGCTGCACCTCGCCCACCCGTGCCTCTTGTTTCTCTCCTCGGTGCGCTCCTTGGCCGCTTTGTTTTCGGCCTCGGACAGCGCTTGCTTCAGGGTCGCCACTTCGGTCGTGGCCCCTGGCACATCCATGATGATCCTATCATTTTGCAACCACATCTTATATATATAGACAAGGTATTACTTACCTTTGTTCTCCTCGAGCTGCCTCTTGGCAAGGCCGAGCTCTTTCTCGGACCGCTCGAGGTTCTGCTTCAGTGCGGCGACCTCCGCAGTCAGTGCGGCAGAGGTCAGCAGCGAAGCCTGCATACGCATACAGACATACTTATATTAGACTCCTGCAGATATTATTTGATCCTCTATTCGGCTTTTCTTTGTGAACACCAAACAGAGCATCAGGGGCTACTGTCTATGCGGTAATATTTTCCTATATTTTAAATACTTACCTCAAAGCCTGTTAGAAGGCTGGCACAGGCTTCAGTCAGTCCGCTCTTGGCGGACTGAACCTTCTTGATCACCGCACTCATAATAGTGCGGTGCTCTTCGTCGATGGAAGCGCCGCGAAGCGCTCCCAGCAGGTTGTCCGTTGCCTCTGGATGGACAGAGGTCACCGGCATGGCGGCTTGCCCCTCTTGGAAGGGGCGCCTGCCGGAGTCCGGAACCACTGGAGGTTCCGGCGCGGTGTTCGGCTGAGGGCCGAACTTGGAGCCCTTGGGAGTCTTGCTCCCTTTGCGCCTGGAGTCCGGAAGGTCGCCTTGAGGCGCCTCCAGGACTATCTCCCCCTGGCTCGGTGCCCCTTGAGACAATACCTCGACATTGTCCGTAGGGCAAGGAGAGGAGGCGGTTGGAAGTGACTCACTATTCATATCCCGATCCAAGGAACCGTCCGACGAGGATACGTCGATACGGGCTCGGGGCGGACTGCATGATCATATTCGGACGTTAGGAGAAGCAGTGCAATAAAAGTATGCTATGAGTTACTCTGGTATCCGAATACTTACGACTTCGCCAGGGGCTTGGCCCTGAGTAACCACTCGTCTTCGCTTCGGCGGCGGTGGTGGAACAGTCCGGAAGGAGAGTCCTTCCCTTCTTGGACCCTTCGGCCTCCCCGGTTGGGGCGGCCTTCCTTTTCTTGTCTCCCCCGGCTGGAGGGGGAGAATCTTCATCTTCCTCCTCCTCGTTTTCACGGGAGGAGTGCGTCTCGGAGTTATCGGATGATGAGTCCGATACCACCTGGCGCCGGGAACTCTTTCGGGTTCCCGTGGCCTTCTTCTTGATCTTCTTCTCCGGCACCTCATAAGGAGCCGGAGTCCGCATCTCCGTCAGGAGAGCGTCTGCAGGGTCTTCGGGCAGAGGGGCCGGACAGTCAATCTGCTCCGATGTCTCCACCCAGTCCTGTCAAAGGCATGGGAGCTCAGATCCCCGCACATGGTTAAACTATGGAAAATAAATACCCTACGAGATGTACAGAACTTACCGGATTCGCAGGGCGCGTTCGCGCTTAGCCCGCGGTCCTCGGTAAGGGGAGGGGGACCTCGGCGCCCTTGAACAGCACCTTCCAGACGTCCTTATGCGTCGTGTCGAAGACTCGCATAGAGTCTGGTGCTGGGCCGGGTCGAACTCCCATAAGTTGAAAGCCCGTTGTTGACACGGGAGGATCCGCGGAAGAGCATGACCTGGACTATGTTGACAAGCTTGAGTTTCTTGCCTATCATGTTCCGGATACACTTCTGGAGTCCGTCCAGCTCCACCGATGAGCCCCAGGACAGGCCCTTCTCCTTCCAGGAAGTAAGCCGAGTGGGGATTCCGGATCGAAACTCGGGGGCCGCCACCCAGTTGGTGTCGCGCGGCTCGGTGATGTAGAACCACCCCGATTGCCACCCCTTTATGGTCTCCACGTAGGAGCCCTCGAGCCATGTAACGTTGGGCATTTTGCCCACCATGGCTCCGCCGCATTCCGCTTGTTGGCCGCCTACTACCTTCGGTTTGACATTGAAGGTCTTCAGCCACAGGCCGAAGTGGGGCCGGACGCGGAGGAAAGCCTCGCACACGACGATGAACGCCGAGATGTTGAGGATGAAATTCGGGGCCAGATCATGGAAGTCCAGCCCATAATAGAACATAAGGCCGCGGACGAATGGATGGAGGGGAAACCCCAGTCCGCGGACGAAGTGGGTGAGGAAAACCACCCTTTCGTAAGGTTCCGGGTAGGGACGATCTGCCCCGCGGCTGGCAGCCGGTGCGCGATATCCGCGGCTAAGTATCCGGCCCGCATAGCTTTTTGATGTCTCCCTCCGTGACGGAGGAGACCATCCACTTGCCTCCCGCTCCGGACATGTTTGGAGAGAGTTGAGGAGAAGGATGTGGACTTGGGCGCTGGAGCTCGAGTGCGCGAGAATGGATGAGCAAGGAGGAAGAAGGCGTGGGTAGAAAAAGGTGAACCCTTATCCCTTTATAAGGGCGGACGAAACTATGCCCCCACCAGCCTGGTAAAACTCGCTTATCCCCCAAGCGCCGTAATTGATGGCGCGGTTGGGTTACCCACGTCCGTATTGATGGGAATCCCGTAATAAGGGGACACGATCTCTGCTTCGACAAGACGTGCCAAGGAAACCGCCTCGCGAAACACGCTGAGGTTGGTTGTGAAAGACGATTCGAATGGTGACCTGGCTGTGGTGTGATGTCACACTGCGAAACGCATCGGCAGATTAGATTTGTGGAAATATTATTCTCTCTACGGTTGTATGTGGAACTTGTTTTGCAGAGCCGGACACGATCCTCGTGTTCAAAATCTTCTATGAAGTATTCGGAGGAGGAACCCACCTTGCAATGCCGAAGACAATCTGCACGCCGGACTCATCGTCATTGAAGCCTGGTTCAGGGGCTACTGAGGGAGTCCTGGATTAGGGGGTATCCAGACAGCCGGACTATATCCTTTGGCCGGACTGTTGGACTATTGAAGATACAAGATTGAAGACTTCGTCCCGTGTCCGGATGGGACTCTCCTTGGCGTGGAAGGCAAGCTTGGCAATACGGATATGTAGATCTCCTTCCTTGTAACCGACTCTGTGTAACCCTAGCCCCCTCCGGTGTCTATATAAACCGGAGGGTTTAGTCCGTAGGACCAAGAACAACAATCATACCATAGGCTAGCTTCTAGGGTTTAGCCTCTTCGATCTCGTGGTAGATCAACTCTTGTACTACTCATATTATCAAGAACAATCAAGCAGGACGTAGGGTATTACCTCCATCAAGAGGGCCCGAACCTGGGTAAACATCGTGTCCCGCCTCCTGTTACCATCCGCCTTAGACGCACAGTTCGGGACCCCCTACCCGAGATCCGCCGGTTTTGACACCGAAAACACCTTTGGAGGAAGATGGATGAGTCTACGTTGGGGAGTCTTAGACATAGAGTGCCTATTCTTGATGGAGAGTTCTTCATGAGTGGAAAAATGAGATGCTTGAGATTTTCAATGAATATCATTTGAACAAGTACATTACTAGCCCTTGTGCACCTCATATTGACCCTTTGCATCCCACACCCGATGAGGATCTTGACATGATTCGCAATCTTAGAACTATCAATCTTATCATTAGAGGATTGCCCAAAAATTTATGCTAGCTTACCTACTCTTAAGTGTGCCTACACTATATGGAGATTTCTGAGGAACGATTCCCAAATTATTCCTTGAAAAATCTAGACGAATTCTCCATAAGTCTATTGCCTTGAGTAAGATGAAGCCTAGTGATCCTAAGTTTGATGATTGTCTATTTGAGCTTCGTGATCTCATGCTGCTAAGGAGATGTTGGAATTATTAGCAATATCATTTCCGAAGTCATTAGAATTCATAGAGATGAACATTGTTACGGTCATACTTCTAATGAATCACTCTCTCTAGGAATTGATCCACCACATGACGATGTTGAACATGGATACTATGATGAGGATGATGATAGTGACTATGATCTTGATGATGCAATGAGACACTTTGGTCTTATGGCTAATCTTCGCGGCTACATGGCTGGAGGAAAGGAATGGGTCCTTGATAGTGGATGTACTGATCATATGACCGGAGACAAAGATATGTTTCGTGAGCTTGCTGAAAACGACCCTCGAAAGTATGTCACTTTTGGTGATAACTCAAAGGGTAAGGTGGTTGGCCTTGGTAAGGTGGCCATCTCACATGATAGCTCCATACAAAATGTTATGCTCGTTGAATCCTTGGCTACAATTTACTTTCCGTATCTAGACTTGCTGACTTTGGTTTCAATGTCCTATTTACTGAAGTAGATTGCCAAGTTTCGTAGAGATAATCATAAAATGGTCTTTACCGGTATACGTAGAGGTGATCTTTACATTGTTGATTTCACTAGAAAGCTCAACCTAGAACTTGCTTAATTGCTAAATCTTCTAAAGTGGTTGTGGCATAGAAGGTTAGGTCATGTGGGCATGCGAAAATCTTGATAAGCTTATTAAAGGTGATCATATCCTTGGAGTAAAAGATGTTATATTTGACAAGGATAGACTTTGTAGTGCTTGTCAAGCAGGAAAACAAGTTGGAGGAAGTCACCCCGTGAAGAACATCATGACCACGAGAAGACCACTCGAGCTACTTCACATGGATCTCTTTGGTCCCAATGCCTACAAGAGTCTCGGTGGTAACTCATTTGGTCTAGTCATAGTGATGATTTTTCAAGATTTACGTGGGTGTTCTTTCTTGATGATAAATCGCAGGTCCAAAAGATCTTCAAAAACTTCGCTAGGAAGGCCCAAAATCAATTTGAAGTGAAGATCAAGAAGGTTCGGAGCGACAACGGAACGGAGTTCAAGAACGCAAATGTGGATACCTTTCTTGACGAAGAAGGGATTTCACATGAGTTCTCGGCTACGTACACCTCAACAAAATGGAGTTGTTGAGAGGAAGAACCGGACTCTTATTGAGATGGCAAGAACGATGCTTGATGAGTACAAGACTCCAAAACACTTTTGGGCGGAAGCGGTTGAGACAGCTTGTCATGCAACAAATCGCTTGTATCTTCACAAGCTACTCGGCAAGACGGCATACGAGCTCCTCACCGGTAACAAACCCCAAGTTGGATACTTTCGAGTATTCGGCTCAAAGTGCTACATTCTTGATAAGCATCGTCGTTCTAAATTTGCTCCTAAATCTCATGAAGGTTTCCTACTTGGTTATGGCTCAAACTCTCACACTTACCGTGTCTACAACAATTTCACCCAAAAGGTTGAAGAGACGGTAGATGTGAAGTTTGATGAATCTAACGGCTCGCAAGTAGAGCAATTGCCAATTGATGTAGGAGACAAAGACCCTTCGGAAGCAATCCAAGACTTGTCTATTGGCAAGATTCGTCCAATGAGGTGAAGGAGAGTACCTCGTCCGTCCAAGTGGAAGCTTCTACCTCACGACAAGGTGAACCAAGAGTCGACATGGAAGCATCCACGAGTGGGACGCACCAAGATGAAGAAAACGAGGAAGTACACCAAGATGAACCTCATCAACCTCCTTCTCCACCAAGACAAAGAAACGACAACGCCAATAATGAAGAAGGCCAAGAAGAAGGACAAGATGATGAAGAAGATGTTCCACCCCGACCCAAGCAAAAGCTCTCACGAGTTCGAGCAAGAGTCTCAAGAGATCATCCCGTCGACAAATCTTCAACGATATTCAAACCGGGAGAATCACTCGCTCTAAAACTCGTTTGGCTAACTTTTGTGAACATTATTCATTCATCTCTAGCATTGAACCTATGAAGGTTGAAGAAGCATTGGAAGATCCGGATTGGATAAATGCCATGCATGAAGAGCTACACAACTTTGAGAGAAATCAAGTGTGGACATTGGTCGAGAAGCCCGACAACAACCACAACATCATCGGTACCAAATGGGTGTTTCGCAACAAGCAAGATGAAATGGACAAGTTCGCAACAAAGCACGTCTCGTCGCCCAAGGCTACACTCAAGTCGAAGGTATGGACTATGGTGAGACATATGGCCCCCGTTGCTAGACTTGAGTCCATTCGCATCTTACTTGCTTATGCTAATCACCATGATATCACCTTGTACCAAATGGACATTAAAAGTGCTTTTCTAAATGGTGAAATTGAGGAGGAAGTTTATGTTAAGCAACCTCCCGGCTTTGTCAATCCTAAGAAACCTAATCATGTTTACAAACTTCACAAAGCTCTTTATGGTCTTAAACAAGCTCCTAGAGCGTGGTATAAATGCTTGACCAAGTTCCTTGAAAAAGGCTTTGAAATTGGAAAAATAGATTCTACTCTTTTTACTAAAAGGGTTAATGGAGAACTATTTGTGTGCCAAATTTATGTTGATGATTATATTTGGTTCAACTAACCCTCATTTTAGTGAGAAGTTTGGAAAGCTAATGTCGGAGAAGTTTGAGATGTCTATGATGAGTGAACTCAAATTCTTTCTTGGTTTGCAAATCAAGCAAACTAAGGAAGGTACCTTTGTCTCTCAAACAAAGTACACCAAGGACTTATTCAAGAAGTTCAATATGCAAGAATGCAAAGGTATGAATACACCCATGCCTACTAGTGGACATCTTGACTTGACTAAGGATGGTGAACCGGTTGAATCAAAAGGTTTACCGCTATGATTGGTTCATTGTTATATCTATGTGCCTCCATCCGATATTATGCTAAGTGTGTGCATGTGTGCACGATATCAAGCGGCCCCCAAAGAATGTCATCTTAAGGCTGTGAAAAGGATAGTGAGATACTTAATACATACACCAAATTTTGGCATTTGGTATCCTAAGAGGTCCTCTTTTGATCTTGTTGGCTATTCCGACTCGGACTATGCCGGAGACAAGGTTGATAGAAAGTCCACTTCGGGTACTTGTCAATTTCTTGGTAGATCTCTTGTGTCTTGGTCTTCCAAGAAACAAAACTCGGTATCCTTATCCACCGCCGAAGCGGAATACATTGCCGGTTCATGTTGTGCTCAATTACTTTGGATGACCCAAACTCTTAAAGATTATGGGATCAATGTGAAACATGTTCCATTGCTTTGTGACAATGAGAGTGCTATTAAGATTGCTCACAATCCCGTGCAACATTCTCGAACTAAGCATATTGAAGTTCGTCATCATTTCATTCGAGATCATGTTGCTAAAGGGGACATTGATCTTAAGCATGTTCGTACCGATAAGCAATTGGCGGATATATTCACCAAACCGCTTGATGAGAAAGTCTTTTGCCGTTTGAGAGGTGAATTGAACATCATTGATGCTTCAAACTTGGAGTAGGAACTCCATTTGGATACATGCAAGGCATGAGCCTATGACTAATCCTTGATATTTCTCTTTATGATGCTATTCATATGTCTTGGATATATTTGCACCCTTGCATGTTATCTAACCCTTGTAGGTACTTGGATGAATCTAAATCTATGAGATTGCAACTCTCTCACATCTTGAGCAATCTCTACATCACCAAGTCTCTACAATACGGTGGTTGATGACAAGGAAGCACGAAACCCTTCAACATATCCTTTGACAAATTATATGTATAGAATATAATTGTCATTTTGGATACACAAGTGCTCTTCCTTGCAAAACTAACCCATGTAGGTAGATGAACTCAAATTACAAGTGGTGCTCCCAACTCTTGATGAACTACAATTAACCTCAGCAAACTCACACAAGTTCAACTACATGACTAGGATCAACACCACCACCCAAGGTATGTTATTCCATCTTAGAGAAGCTTTAACTCAAGTGATAGGTTCAAAAGCAACTCAACAAGATGTGAATACATCAAATGCTTAACGAAAAATGGTAACCCCATTTTGAGCTTAAACGATGAGTATGACCTATGATCAAGTGTTCTCACTTGACTCCTCAGTCAATATACTCTAACATAGGTGACTGTCACCGCCCAATTCTAGATGAAGTTCTCTAGTGTTTCTCTAGTTTTTGCATTTGTCTTTGCATTTTGTTCCTTGCATTTCTTTTCTTTTTTTTTGTTCTGCATTCCCTGCATCCAATTCATTGCAAATCTTTCAGCAAATTCCTTGCAAATCCTTGTGAGATTTTACCTGCCTAGTGAGCTGAGGTGACAAGTGTTTTCACTGTGATGAACTCGGTCACACCGGTTTGTTTCCTTCGGTCCAACCGAATCCTTTCGGCGCCACCGAAGCACACAACTCGGTGCTACCGATTTCACTGCAGGAAAGACAACTTGCCACTTGTTCCTGCATTCTTTTTGCTCCAGCTCCACTCAATGATTCTTGTCCTCTACCAGCATCACATTCGAACTTGCTGCTTTGCTTTGTGACTCAAGGACCAAACCCATTTGTAACAAAAATCCAGAAGAACCCTTCTTGGAAATTGATGTCAAAGGGGGAGAGAGAGATCACATCAAAGCTTAATCATTCTATAGGGGAGAGAATACTCAGGGGAGAGTGTAAGAAACCCCAGATGCTTGGTGTTCAAGAGGAGAGAAGTCACATGTCTTTAAGAGGGGAAAGACATGTTCATGGATTGTTTGCATCTTCTGTTTCTTTCTTGCTCTGATTTTCTGTTCCCTATCTTCTCCCAGTATCCCAAGCAAGATTCAGGGGGAGCAAGACATCTAAGGGAAGGAAATCCTTGAATTCATTGCATATCTTTACCTTTGGGGACATGTCTATATCCAATAGAGTACTCAGTACTCACTCTCTACATGTCATCCCAGTCTTGGTACTCTTGTGGTTTCTTTGTTTGCTCTGGCTAGTAGATGTATCTGTGTTATCTAACCTTGTTTACTCAGGTTCATTCCTTCCTAAGCCAACTCAAGACCACAAGGTAAGTATATGCATCACACTCATGTGCATGAGGATTTCTTGTTGATGTACATATTGTTTGCAAGAAAGGACTCATGAGCATGAAGGTACATTTCCTATATTCACATCATTTGCTCTGATGCATATAGCCAAGATACATGTAACACATTGCTTACTCTGTCATGCTTATGCATTCACATGCTCCTATATTCCATATTTACATGATTGCATACATGTAGGGGGAGCCTATGCATGTTACATGTCTTTCCAAAGCTTTACTTGTTATTCTCTATATCTTTATCTAAAGCTTTGATGTATGTTGTCATCAATTACCAAAAAGGGGGAGATTGAAAGCACAAGTGCTCCCTGGGTGATTTTGGTAATTAATGTCAACATATCTCTTGTTGGACTAATGCTTCTACCTAGTATGTTTCAGATAAGTTCAACAATGGAGTGGCATGGACTAGAGGATGTGGAACCCCTTCAAGATGCTGAGGACAAAGGATTGGCTCAAGCTCAAAGCTCAAGACTCTACATTTTTCATTTTAGTGATCCAAGATCACATTGAGTCCATAGGAAAGCCAATACTATTAAGAGGGGGAAGGTGTTGCTTAATGGCTTGCTTGCTCAAAGTGCTTAGTGATATGCTCCACAAACCCTCAACTACTTTCTCACATCCAAATATGTCCCAAACCAAAAGTCAAACTCGGCCCCACCGATTTGATCTATCCGGCGCCACCGAGTTCACTTGACATAAGCCACTGCCAGAAACCCTAATCAATTCGGTCTCACCGATAGGATCTCGGTCTCACCGAGATGGGCTTGCAAACTCTCTGTTGCCTATTACATTAATTTCGGTCTCACCGAAATATGAAATCGGCCCCACCGAGTTTGCCTGGCCAACTCTCTGTTTGGCTTATTACCAAAATCGGTTCCACCGAGTTTGTGTAATCGTCCAACCGAGATGAGGCTTTACCCTAACCCTAGCACATCGGTCCCACCGAGTTGATCAAGTGTCGGTCCCACCGAAAATCCTAACGGTCACATTATGAACTAAATCGGTCTGACCGAGTTCATGATTCGGTCCCACCGAGTTTGGTAATTGTGTGTAAGGTTAGATTTTGTGTGGAGGCTATATATACCCCTCCACCCACTCTTCATTTGAGAGAGCCATCAGAACATGCCTACACTTCCAACATACATTTTCTGAGAGAGAACCACCTACACTTGTGTTGAGGTCAAGATATTCCATTCCAACCACATAAATCTTGATCTCTAGCCTTCCCCAAGTTGCTTTCCACTCAAATCATCTTTCCACCAAATCCTATCCTATGAGAGAGAGTTGAGTGTTGGGGAGACTATCATTTGAAGCACAAGAGCAAGGAGTTCATCATCAACACACCATTTGTTACCTCTTGGAGAGTGGTGTCTCCTAGATTGGTTAGGTGTCACTTGGGAGCCTCCACAAGATTGTGGAGTTGAACCAAGGAGTTTGTAAGGGCAAGGAGATCGCCTACTTCGTGAAGATCTACCCTAGTGAGGCAAGTCCTTCGTGGGCGACGCCATGGTGGGATAGACAAGGTTGCTTCTTCGTGGACCCTTCGTGGGTGGAGCCCTCCGTGGACTCGCGCAACCGTTACCCTTCGTGGGTTGAAGTCTCCATCAATGTGGATGTACGATAGCACCACCTATCGGAACCACACCAAAAATCTCCGTGTTCTACATTGCGTTTGCTCCCTCCAAATCCCATCCCTTTACCATTCTTGCAACTTGCATGCTTTACTTTCTTGCTCATATACTCTTGTCATGCTTGCTTGATATGTATTATAAATGTGTGAACTTGTGCTAAAACTCCACTTCAAACCTAAAGAAATTAAAAACTGCAACTTTTATTGCTAAGAGTCTATTCACCCCCCTCTAGACACTTCTTCTCGATCCTTTCACACGGCCTATATCCCACCGATGTATGCTCTAAGTTGCAATGTTTATATTTCTCATCATGCATATGGTGTCTTGCATTGCTTAGTTTAGACATCATATGCACAATATTGAATTCCATCTGCTTAGTTTAGAGATCATACATGCGAGTGCCAGCTGCTTAGTATATGAATCAATTATGTCAATTATATCATGCCATCCTGTATACTTAGACAACATTTATGTGAATTATTTCATCCCAACCTATTTTAGAAAGACATCATATAGTTTTGTCATGTCATCCTGTTTAGTACTCATCATATGTTGAATTATGCCATTATATCCTGTTAAGTTATCCATCATATATCTGAAACTGTGTCATGCTATCCTGTTTAGTTAGGCATCATATATGTGAAATTGTGTCATGCTGTCCTGTTTGGTTAGACAACATATATGTGAATTACCACATATGTCTATCATACAATGTCTGTACGTTCAATTTCTTTTCTTGTTTATCAGCCATTTGAATTGGAGGGGGTGATGGCAGTATCTAAGGGAGCAAAAACCCGTTCTTCACAAAAGACAGTGCTACCCGTCGATGCAGATAGAACCATGGTTGTACTGGCCCACAAACTAGCCCCACCACACATAATCGAGACTCTTCCAGATTGCACACTTACACCGTTGGGCAGAGAACCAGCTACAACCCATCTAACCGCAACCCCAGCGGATAGTAACCCACTTATAGTTGACAAAGCACCATGTCCACCACAGAGTACCCCCACACGAGCAGTTTGTAAAGCAACTGCAGTGCCCAAAGCACGAAGACCACCACAGCGAACCCAAACTCCACGTTTAAAGCAGAAGAGCAACTGTTCTCAGGTCAGATTCCATAGCTATGGTCCATACTCCTTTGCTGTTGCATCACTGTATTTACTCATACCAACTACTTTCGAATTTGAAGGATCCAATTGAAACTCCAATGGCGCAACAGGTATGTTTTAAACCTATTTCTTTAACTGGATTGTGTTCTAACTTCTTGCTCTATGTTGATTTCAGTTTCAAGTTGTATAAACAGTTATGTTCTCATGTGATGCACATTACAAGTGTTGCCAATGTTGTGTAGTTTCTCACACTTATATTCTGTCTATGCTGCTGTGTCTTAAATATATGAGTTGAACTGTGTCTCTATCTTGATTTGGCAACATAAACTAGAATGATATGGACAATACAGTGACCATAGTACATAGATATATGTTTGTTTCATGTTGTTATCCTGTCCACCTTACTACTGAACCGGTTTACCAAAATGAGTTTCGTATACTACAAGCTAAACCTGTGATGTGTCTGCTTGTTTCTCTTGTAGTATGCAAACAGAATATTGGAGAAGAGCACCCCACTATGCAATGGTAGAGAAAGTAATGCAGATAAGGTTCAAGATAGTGAGACAACCCTGTTGGTCTCCAAGAAAGGTGATAAAAATGATCTTGTAGACAGTGAGAAAACCCCACAGTCCTGCGTTGATGTAGTGTTCGAGTTACTGGCCAGTACCGCTGGCACAAGCTCTTCGACTCGCTGCCTGAATCACTTCGGCTTCTTCAGTCTCAGCTACAAGCTGAAAGGCATCAGTCAGCTGTGCTGCGGCAAGAAGCCGAAGGACTGAGGAAGTCCCTGCAGAATTCAGATGCATACTTTCTTGTGCAACAGCAAGCGCTGGAGGATTTAAGCGCCAAACAAGAGAAAGTTAATAAGCTTGCTAAGCATCTTGCCAGCATTATGGGTACCCAGGATATTGTTTCTTGAGCTCTTCTGAAGTGGTTTCAGTTCTGGACTTGTTTTGCTACGCGTTTATTTGCACTGGTCGCCAACTTTGACGACCAGTGTATGTGATATGCTACTTTGTTCCCTATATTTGCACTAGGTAGCCAACTTTGATGCCCAGTGGATGTAATATGTGTAATAGTCGTGATAGCCTAGCATAATTTGCTTGCTTATTTAGCTCCTTGTTGTCTTGTTTATTTGTTTGCTTGTAGTCAGTGCAGTTCTTTTTCCGCGGTTTGCTAGTGGCCGCAATAACCTATTTTTTAAAAACTAGGCCACAATAACCATGGGCTACATATTTAGCTATAGTTACCATGGGCCTCCTACGGGCCGTAGAAACAATGGGCCTTCTACAGGCCGTAGAAACAAGGCTCTACGGGCCGTAGCATCAATGGGCCTTCTAACGTGTCGTATGATCGATAGGCCAAACATGGGCCAATAACAGACCGCATATGGGCAGTAAACAGGCTAGATTTGGAATTGTCCGTTCATGGGCCGACAATAATGGGCCGTCGTTAATCGGGGTCGTATTGGACGACGCTATGAAAATGGCCCAACGGATTATAGGCTGCAAACGGGCCGATTGTAACCACAGGCTGAATTTGGCCCACAAGCAGAAAAGGCCAATAACGGTCGTAAGTAACCGAATGCTGGAAATGAGCCCAAGAATAAATGGGCCTTGAGAAGGCCGAAAGATAACACGGGTTGGAAACGGTCCAAATGAATAATGGGCCGTTAATGGGTATAAAGGGGTACATTGTTCATTGCGGGTCAGATTTACCACAGGTCGTTAATGGGCCAAGAGTTACAAATGGCCTCGTATGGGCCGAAAGACATCATGGGCCATACATGGGCCAGAAGGTACAATGGGATGGAATTGTATTGGACGGCCCAGATGAAGCTATTGGGCTTAATTCCGATAGGCCGTAACGGGACGTAAATGGGCTATATAGGAATAGGCTTTCCGTGGGCCGGCCCGTTACCTTTTGACCAAGTCAAACGGGCCGGCCTTTTCATCGGAATGGGCCTCTGTTGGGTCGTGCCACATGTCGACGTATCATAGGCGCCTCTTGTCCAATGAATGAATGACATATGTCCCAATGATGAGCCAACACGTGTTTCCTCCGGCCAATGAAGAATTTTACACATGGAAAATCCTCATTGGTCTGGGCTGTTAGCGGGTTACCGGATCCAAAACCGGACCCAATAGCTTAACGGCGACCCTCTACGGTGGATGCCACGTGTCGGTCACCCTTGACGAAAGCACTTCCATGACGCGCGATTTATCATCATGGAAGTGGACACTTCCGTGATGATAATTTTGGTAATGTCATCGAACACTTCTACGACAGCACAGGTATGACTATCTTGATTCTGTCATAAAATCATCATGGATGTACATGCATGACAAAAAACGTGACCTACTGTGACAAACACGTATCCTCAACGAAGTGTATTTTTTTGTAGTGTTATTGATTTACCACTATCGTTTTGGGGTTATGCTTTAGAGACGGCTGCATTCACGTTAAATAGGGCACCATCGAAATCTATTGAGATGACACCATATGAACTTTGGTTTGGCAAGAAACCCAAGTTATCGTTTCTAAAAGTTTGGGGCTGCGATGCTTATGTGAAAAAGCTTCAACCTGATAAGCTCGAACCCAAATCGGAGAAATGTGTCTTCATAGGACACCCAAAGGATACTGTTGGGTACACCTTCTATCATAGATCCGAAGGCAAGATATTCGTTGCTAAGAATGGATCCTTTCTAGAGAAGGAGTTTCTCTCGAAAGAAGTGACTGGGAGGAAAGTAGAACCTGATGAGGTAATTGTACCTTCTCCCTTATTGGAAAGTAGTACATCACAGAAATAAGTTCCAGTGATTCCTACACCAATTAGTGAGGAAGCTAATGATGATGATCATGAAACTTCTGATCAAGTTACTACTGAACCTCGTAGGTCAACCAGAGCAAGATCTGCACTAGATTGGTACGGTAATCCTGTTCTGGAAGTCATGTTACTTGACCATGATGAACCTACGAACTATGAGGAAGCGATGATGAGCCCAGATTCCACAAAATGGCTTGGAGCCATGAAATCTGAGATGGGATCCATGTATGAGAACAAAGTATGGAGTTTGGTTGACTTGCCCGATGATCGGCAACAATAGAGAATAAATGGATCTTCAAGAAGACTGACGCTGACGGTAATGTTACTGTCTACAAAGCTCGACTTGTTGCGAAAGGTTTTTGACAAGTTCAAGGAGTTGACTACGATGAGACCTTCTCACCCGTGGCGATGCTTAAGTCTGTCCGAATCATGTTAGCAATTGCTGCATTTTATGATTATGAAATTTGGAAAATGGATGTCAAAACTGCATTCCTTAATGGATATCTCAAAGAAGAGTTGTATATGATGCAACCAGAAGGTTTTGTCGATCCAAAAGGTGCTAACAAAGTGTGCAAACTCCAGCGATCCATTTATGGACTGGTGCAGCCTCT